>NW_027505246.1:0-139219 GCF_021521415.1 Bidens hawaiensis | reverse complement strand
TAAACAAAATTAAAAACATCGAAATGGAACATTACAAGAAGTAAATCCACAAGTTATACAAGGAATGCAAACAATGTATAAACAAAATGTGGTATATTCATATCATACTATATGAACACTAAGAATTTGTAGTCTTATTGAGACTAGAACTCATAGGGAATCAAATCGATTTATGGATGGAATCGGGTATGCAGTATTTACAGATAAAAGTATTCGGTTATTGGGGAAAAATCAATATACTTCTAATGTCGAATCAGGATCAACTATGACAGAAATAAAGCATTGGGTCGGACTCTTCTTTGGTGTCAAGGTAATCGCGATGAATAGTCATCGACTTCGGGGAAAGGCTAGAAGAATGGGACCCATTATGGGACAGACAATGCATTATAAACGTATGATCATTACGCTTCAACCGGGTTATTCTATTCCACCTCTTAAAAAGAAAAGAACTTAAATCAAAATACTTAATAGTAAGGCGATACATTTATATAACGAGAAATTAACAAAACTGAGCTTGCATCACTGATGCTAGACTGTCGCTATCTAGTCAAAAACAATTAAATCAGTGTTCCTAATCACCTAAGCAAGCTAGGGTAAGTAGGGTGTCGAACCACGAGGAGTATGTGGTCAGTGTGCAGTGAAACTGATTCCTAACATTATGAAGTAGTTCAAGTAAAAGTGCTGATCACACTAGCAAACAATTTAGTTGTATAAGAAACGAACAAGTACTCAAGATTCAGTCAATCAAATAAAGCAAATCACACCCGGGAATCCAAGTAAGCAATCAAACAGCAATCTCATGCAACTTAACAGATTAACTATCTTGTGTCAACTACAGACTGACTAACCGGTTAAACCTTAGGCATCCACGCTCGCTAACACACGGCACTGGTTATCAAACGGTCCCTGCCAGTGTGACTCAACTAAGGGCAAACGTATGCTTTATTGCAATTAACAGGTCAACCAATCCTATGAGCAATTATTATAGCAATCGACAAACTAATCGTTCTGATCGAAATAAACCTAAACCGAATGATTGTACGAACATACTAAACATCAATACTCATAGATTAACATCAAAACAATTACAATTAGTTGTTCTAGTACATGAGAAATAAACTGAAAGATTACAAACTATACATCCCGGGTATGACTCGAAGGGTCTAGCCGCGTCTCGGCATCTCTCGGTCTTCGATTCGGATGATTTGGATCATATATATGGCCTTGAGATGAATAGAAATGAAGGTTTTCTCCTCTTGCTGCTCTAGAAACTGCCTGAAACTGAATGGGGGCGTCTAAGGTCGTCAAAACAAAATATAACATCAAACCATAACTTTCCCGTCGGTGGGGACCATCGCGTAGCGCGATGGTCACCCTCCCTGGACCATCGAATTATGCTATGGTCCAAGACAACTTCATATTTAGATTCCTCTCGTTGAGAAACCCAAAATTCATATATTATGGGTTCCGTAACTCATTTTCTAGCCCAGGATATGCTCGTTTTACTTCCTGGTCGCTTTTTGTGAACCCATCTTGTTCAGTTTTAGCATCGGCTTTAGGTTTCTCATTCAAACTCTTCCTGAATCCTTCTAACAGTTCCTAAGACTTCAATTTATGCTTCGGTCTTCCCGAGATATCATTCCATGCTCGGAAAAGTCTCCAATTTAACATCTTTAACGATCAATGACCTGAAATACAAAAGCACGTATGAAGTACCAAAGTTCTAACAATATACTAAACAAAACTACATAATTAACACACTAATATATATACAAAATACCCGAACAACACATCCCCACGCTTATCTTTTGTTTGCCCTCAAGCAAAACTCTAAAGCAAACATCAACCTCCATCATAGGTATATCAATTATCACCATTAATACTAGCAAGATTTAAGATCATACCCAGTTAACCAGACTGACACTTTCTAGATTGACAACCCACAAATAAAGTTAATGCTACAATAAAACTATAGAATCGCCCAGACAAGTGTACTTTGTTTCCGGTTAGGGCATACATGTTCATACCCCTCACACTATCAACACTCCACTAGGTTTAATATCTGGACTAGCAAAAAATATGCTAGTATATGTCTTTGCCCACAAAATACCTAATATGAGTTACAACTTAATACGCTTGCAGGTCAGTCTTATCTCCACCCATCAACCATTGGTTGCATAAAGACTCGGACTAAGGTTTTGCTGAGGCTTAGGTTCGGGTGCCGATTAGGCATATTTAGTGACTCAGGTGGATGAAACCCAGTTAAACAAACCAGTATACAGACTCACGAATACAAACGAACTAAATACAAAATCAACTGCTATTTACATAAGCAACTGCTAATAATAATAGCTGAAATACCAAAATGAACTTCTTTTTGTCTTTTTGCTGATTTTTCAATTTTTTTTTTACTATAATAACTGAAATGACTGATATATAACAACTCGGAACTTGACAAATTTACAACTCGATATATATACAACTCAATAACGAACTGGATTTCATCACACGGGTAAAAATAAAATAAAGGCCAAGGCTGAAATGGTGTATAATGTTCAGTTTAACAAACGAAAAAGGAATATGGTCCAAACTGGCTCCTAGGGGATAATGTCGGGTAAGGAATTTATTTAGTGAGGAAAATATGTACGGAATGGGTTTTCTAAAGTCCTAATCTCCATACAGGTGGTGGTATTAAGATCTCGAAAAGCATGCGACAAGCAAGTTCTAATTCTGTAAAACATACCGGTTTCTCTCAATAAATGATAAGACATGTTTTATATCTATTATATAATATGTGTATTAAGTATAGGCGCTAATCTCACAATATGTCTGGAAATATGGGCTGCTGATATGAAACATGTGTACCCGTCCCCTTGACTCGTTATCCCGGCCTAAACGATTCCATTTTAAACCTCTCATTTTAAAAACATTTGTCGGGAAAACTATCGAGAAGCTGAAAAACCAACCATGACCAAAACCTCTAACTTGGCATTAATAGCAATAAGTGACAGTTCACAACTTAAGTTTCTGAATACTGTTCGAGGTACTGTCGGGTTAAAAATTTTCAATTTTCCCCCATCCCTACACTTGAGGTTGACATTTTCCTCAATGTTAAAATAATAATAAAACAATTAATAAACATTTATGGATGGGGTTGAACTGACAGTTTTAACTACTTAAAAACTCGAGGAATTGATGGGTTTACGCAAATTCTACAATTACATTTCTAAAAAACTAAAAAGAAAATATAAAAAATAACAAAACAGTTTATGAAATCGAAATCACCTGATAATAATGAAAATGCAATGCTAAACTCGGCCTACAACTCTCACATACTCGTGACACACGTCTCCACACTGATCAATACTGACTAACCACATCTGCACATATCTCGAGACATGTATAAGCAACCACTCACAAGTATACATACTTAGGTCTTTTGAGAGTTAATATTATTATATTACAAAAATCATTACCGAGCCGAGTTAGTTAGTTCCATAAAAAGTTGTGTTAATTAATTAAAAATAAGAAAAGACCTAACTCACTTTCGTAGGAATCATGGTTGCATTTAGCGTATGCAACAAGCCCTTTAAACCCCCCGGTAGCCCGGGTGGACGAGTGAGGTCTCGTGAGGGTTTATAGTGAACCACACCCACAAAGTTCCAATACAACAAAATATACACGTACCTAGATAGACGTGAAATTAACCAAATGCTTACCAAACTTCCATGACTTGCACTTCACCAAAACCTCCCCACACTTGGGATTTGAAACCCCGGGTTGCCTCCTGGTCAGCGCTGAATTGCGTGTCTACAGCTCGACAATACCTCAAGTATTTTCAAAAGCCGACGAGGTCACCATGGAACTCATTAATTCCTTTTCTCTCCTTCCCATCCTTGCTGTCGGTTTCTCACCATCTTTCATCTTAATGACTCTCATTCCATCCCTTACTCTTCATGCTACTTTTAAGCTCGTTCCTGTCAGTTACAAAACATCCCTCTCTTGTATGATTTGTGCATGATGGTACACACTTGTCAACAAGAGGGTTAGTAGCATTTTCAAACAATAATAACCGCTTAACACGGTTCCCGCACTTAATGCCCAAAAATCCCTCAGCACAATCAATTACCGCAGGTGCTGTTGCAAGGAATGGCCTACCCAGTATGACTTCACATTGTTTAACATTACCCTTAGCATAATCAAGTACAAGGAAGTCAACCAGGTAACTAACTTCATCCACTTGAACCATTACATTAGTGACCATGCCCCGGGCTTGTGTATGAGTTTGATTTGCCAACACCACGGTGGTGTTTACACTTTCTAACGTGTCAAACTCATACTGATCATATAAACTGTCGGGCATGACACTAACACAAGCTCCAAGATCTAGAAGTGCCCGATCAGTTTTAAAATCACCAATTTTAATTGATAAAAATGGCACTCCCCAGTCTTGGAGTTTACTTGAAGTGGTATTATCCTTCACCTCCTCATCTCCCGTGTTGGTCAATTTGGCATTTAAACATTTTTCACAGGTGCAATTTTCACAAAAAGTTGATTCATTTGTTTTTAATTTCACTTCATTTTGGAAAACCATTTCATTTAGGCCAACATATTCATTCTCATCACTAACATCATTTACCACCGCCTCAACAAACTGCGGTGGTGACTCAACTTCAACACAAGTAATTTCAAAATGAGGAACAAGACTTACCGCGTTGATATGCACACTATTACCTTTCTTAGAGCTTGAACTAGCATGTTGCGGGTTTACTGTAGTATCACTCGGTAACTGGCCCGCATTCTTCTGAAATCTCGCCACGTCTGCTGCGAGCTGACCAATATACTTTGACATTGCCTCTGAGATTTATCCCTTAACTCGAACTATTTCTGAGTCTCTTTCTGATTATATGTCACCAACTTCAACAACATATCTAACTTCGAATGTACCGACTCATCTGAATTACCTGCACAAACAACACACCCCACGTAAAATGGGAAAATAAAACTAAACAAAAACTAAATTAAACTAAACTAAATAAAGAAATCAATTAATCACAAAAACACTAAGCGCACTAACTCCCCGGCAGCGGCGCCATTTTGATGCTAGACTGTCGCTATCTAGTCAAAAACAATTAAATCAGTGTTCCTAATCACCTAAGCAAGCTAGGGTAAGTAGGGTGTAGAACCACGAGGAGTATGTGGTCAGTGTGCAGTGAAACTGATTCCTAACATTATGAAGTAGTTCAAGTAAAAGTGCTGATCACACTAGCAAACAATTTAGTTGTATAAGAAACGAACAAGTACTCAAGATTCAGTCAATCAAATAAAGCAAATCACACCCGGGAATCCAAGTAAGCAATCAAACAGCAATCTCATGCAACTTAACAGATTAACTATCTTGTGTCAACTACAGACTGACTAACCGGTTAAACCTTAGGCATCCACGCTCGCTAACACACGGCACTGGTTATCAAACGGTCCCTGCCAGTGTGACTCAACTAAGGGCAAACGTATGCTTTATTGCAATTAACAGGTCAACCAATCCTATGAGCAATTATTATAGCAATCGACAAACTAATCGTTCTGATCGAAATAAACCTAAAGCGAATGATTGTACGAACATACTAAACATCAATACTCATAGATTAACATCAAAACAATTACAATTAGTTGTTCTAGTACATGAGAAATAAACTGAAAGATTACAAACTATACATCCCGGGTATGACTCGAAGGGTCTAGCCGCGTCTCGGCATCTCTCGGTCTTCGATTCGGATGATTTGGATCATATATATGGCCTTGAGATGAATAGAAATGAAGGTTTTCTCCTCTTGCTGCTCTAGAAACTGCCTGAAACTGAATGGGGGCGTCTAAGGTCGTCAAAACAAAATATAACATCAAACCATAACTTTCCCGTCGGTGGGGACCATCGCGTAGCGCGATGGTCACCCTCCCTGGACCATCGAATTATGCTATGGTCCAAGACAACTTCATATTTAGATTCCTCTCGTTGAGAAACCCAAAATTCATATATTATGGGTTCCATAACTCATTTTCTAGCCCAGGATATGCTCGTTTTACTTCCTGGTCGCTTTTTGTGAACCCATCTTGTTCAGTTTTAGCATCGGCTTTAGGTTTCTCATTCAAACTCTTCCTGAATCCTTCTAACAGTTCCTAAGACTTCAATTTATGCTTCGGTCTTCCCGAGATATCATTCCATGCTCGGAAAAGTCTCCAATTTAACATCTTTAACGATCAATGACCTGAAATACAAAAGCACGTATGAAGTACCAAAGTTCTAACAATATACTAAACAAAACTACATAATTAACACACTAATATATATACAAAATACCCGAACAACAATCACCTTTTCTAATTAAGATTAGAGCGTTTGCTTCTATACTTTACCCATAAAATTGAAGCCATTTTATATCTTTCACCACTTTAGATATCGAAAAGAGTGTTTTTGCACATTATATTTAATATTTAATGTAATATACAAATGAGAATCCAAAAATAATGGTAAAAGCAGACATAAAATGATTGATCGTACAATGATGAAATGTTTTAACGCGTTACGAGTATTATTAATCATTGTTAATCTTTAATTGCTTTTTAAGTAATATTTTAGTTAAAAAGGAATCTTGAGAACATATTTTAGATTAAAATTTGTGGAGTTTACATTTGTGAGTCTTCATTCAATGCATGGGTTTCTTTTTATTAACTTCTTTAAAAAATGAATGTTGATACTTTATTGAGAATTATATTTAATTTAAACACTTTGTATATTAGGTTTAAAATTTCTTTTGTCCGAGTGATGGGCAATGATCACATGGCATGTCTCCAAAGGGCATTTTTTTGTGCTAAGTTGGTTTAGACCACTAAAGTTCAACAAAAGGTGCTAATTCTTTATTGAATAAGATAGTAATTATATATATTTAACTTCCATATACAAGTTATATGATAAAATCATTAAACAAAATTAAAAACATCGAAATGGAACATTACAAGAAGTAAATCCACAAGTTATACAAGGAATGCAAACAATGTATAAACAAAATGTGATATATTCATATCATACATATGAACACTAAGAATTTGTAGTCTTATTGAGACTAGAACTCATAGGGAATCAAATCGATTTATGGATAGAATCAGGTATGCAGTATTTACAGATAAAAGTATTCGGTTATTGGGGAAAAATCAATATACTTCTAATGTCGAATCAGGATCAACTAGGACAGAAATAAAGCATTGGGTCGGACTCTTATTTGGTGTCAAGGTAATCGCGATGAATAGTCACCGACTTCGGGAAAAGGCTAGAAGAATGGGACCCATTATGGGACAGACAATGAAAAAAAAATAATAATAAATAAATAAATAAATAAATAAAAAATAAAATAAAATCAACCATTTTATTTATATATAGTTTGAATATAGACTATTGTTATACCATTAAAAGACTACTTTTAAAACAAATAATCCATTGTAATTTGTGTAATCATATATATATGGTTACATAATCTTGTATATAGTAGCGATAGACAGCTTATGGGTTTTCAGTCGGGTATACCTGAAACCTGATGGGTAATCACAGTGGCGGAGCTACCTTTACGGGACCAGGTTTGTCCAAACCCGGTCTATTTTCGGTTTTAAATAGAACTTATAGTACCGTATTACAAACCCATTCTTTTTTTGGTGATCGAACCCATTATCATTTTAAAATAAAAGGAAGAAAGCATTGAAGATATAATCATAGTTGTGTTTTTAGTTTTCATGTCGGCGAACTAACTCTGGTTTTAAATAATAAAGATAAAGAAGAAGGTTTAGAAGAAGACCCTAAAGTATAAATAAAGGCCTTTTTGTCAAAAGCCAAAACCAAGCTTAAATAACAACAAACTGAAACGAGAAGTGACTGCATTGCGCACACATCATTTAATTCAATAGTTTAAAGCAACATTATAATATTTCTTATTTTCTATAAATTGTTTCATGATATATCTATTTTAGGATCTTATGATGTAGCTTTATCGTTTTTATTAGTTAATCAACAATCTTGACTAGTTCCATACAATGGTTTTAATTTTTGTTATTGCTATTGTTAAAATAATCGGTTCGGATAACATTCGACTATAGAAAACTGTTAACTATTCGTTAACTTTGTTTTGTTTATTATTTAACTTTGTTTTCTTTATTGCTACAATAACTTTGTGTTTGTGTATTGTTTTCACAACTTTTGTCGACTATGAGAAAACAAAACTTATATAATGGCACATTTTTTAGTACTCGTTCGGGGCACTCGAAATCTTGAATAGCCCTAAATAAATCAAGGACCGAAAAACACCAAACTCATAAAAAGCAATTCCTGGCTATGCCACTAGGTAATCACTCGATAAATAGCCGACGAGTTTGAAACAAGTTTTGACTTTGGAATGAGCTTTAGGTTTACAATGCCTAAACCTGTTCCAAACTAGACCTATTGATATCCCCACCTACCAATATGTATCATATACGGGGTTGAAGGTGGAGGTGGGGATACTATATGGAGAAGTTGATGATGGTGGTTACACACTTACACTTACACTTACACCCCATGATAATTTAGGGTGGGTCTCCGTTACCATAATATCCACTTGTTTTGTTTTCATTTAGATTCTTTTCTACTATTTGGAAAATATCTTCACTTAATAATAATAATACAATATATTATTATTCAAAAGGAAAAACCAGAATATTCATTAATAATATTTTCAGGTGAGTTTCATACATCCATCTAAATTTTTTTTAAAACAAGTAAACGACAACAAAGCCTAGCCATCGGGGTACATATGTTTGCAAAAGGTCATCACATGTGCGATCATAGACAACGCTGATGACCCTGCCTGTTACCAATTCCTAGAGAAACCCTCTGCCCAAAAGCCCATTGTGGTAAGCCTCTTGACTCACACACAACATTTTGTCACGGACGAGACTTGAACAAGTGACCTCCAGAGAAAATCACCGGTGTATCGCTAGAGCACTGCTCGTTCAGTATATCCATCTAAACTTTAAAATATTGTTTTATTCTAAAACACTAGTGTTCAATCTATAATACTACATAGTATGATGAGAAAAATATGTGAAAAATTAGATTTTATATATTAGACAAGTATAGTATTTTAAACCTTTTGGTATGGGTGGGTTTAAGTGTGGGTTTTCCATGGTGCCATCCAACGTGTGTTTTTCCCCTTTCGGTCGAAAGCAACTTTCCGTTGGCCACACATGATGTGCCTACCTTCGGCAACCAAATCCTATAATTTTAGCCTTATGTTGTCTGCCTTCCTTCATATGGGGCATGAATGGCATCCATAAATTAATATCTTATTATCCATTTTCTTGTATTATATATTAGTGTTAGATCAATACCCTAATTGTGGTTAGATTTGCCTCAATAATAGCTAGATCAATATAAGACACACCCTAATTTTATTTGCATCTTATAGTTTTATAACCTTGTCTAGTGATTATTGAAAAATGGTTACCCTTGGTATTGTGGATTGAAATTTCATTTGAATTGGGTAGTATAGCTCAAAAACAATAGTTAGCAGGAACTTTTGTTTTGTGCACGAGTGTGGTTTTAATTACAAGTTTGCCTTCAACAAATTAAGTATCGTGAAGCAAAATCTCGTAGACTGATTTTGATAAATAAAAAATCAAAAGTTACACTAAAACAATGCTAAGAAAACAATTTGAGCATGATAATATTTTTTAATAACTTCACGGTAAGAAAATTAATAAATGAGGATTCATGATACAAACTTCATGTGAAACACGAACACGCAACATTCATGACCCATTGGTCTAATAATATAGTGTCCTCTTATAAATATAAGGTTGTGAATTTAAATAATTGTAAATGTAAGGTACGTGTGAAATTTTGTTAGCTAAAAAAACTCATAGATACCTTGTTTTTCTTTATGCTTCTTTAACATTGAATTATTGATCCTGACATTTGCTAACATTTATAAAATATATTTTATATTGACATAATTGGCTGTCTTTATCATAATCTTTATAAGATCCTAAGCAATGATAAACGGTACAAAATCTTCAACAATAAAGTTGAAACTTGAAATTGATAGCTTATTTGACCAAGAAAATTTTGCAATGAAATCACCATTCACCAACTACCCATTTTTTTATATTGCTGCCTACAAATAGATACAAATCTTGGGATCGAAAATTTAAAATTGCAAAAGTTGCGTCAACCTTTTATAGTGGGCTCTGGTCCATCTTAAGTCTTAACTCGGCCCACCAGATGGCCCTAACGGGTTTAGGTGAAGTCTACGGCCCAATTTTGAGCACGGGGAGAAAAATGAAAAACATTTCGCTCATTTATTCAGTTATTCTCGTGAAAGTTCGTTCATTCAAATTCGTTTACAAGACTTCTTTCACGCTAAAGATTTGTTACTGGACTTATGCAAAGAAACAAAGTCATAGCATACGTTTCTCGACAGTTAAAAGTGCACGAAAAGAATTATACTACCCATAATTTGGAACTGGGCGCGGTTATTTTCGCACTTAAGATCTGGAGGCACTATTTGTATGGCACCAAATGTACAGTATACACCGACCACAAGAGCCTACAGCATATTTTCAACCAGAAAGAGCTAAACATGAGGCAAAGGAGATGGGTAGAGCTGTTGAACGATTATGATTGTGAGATTCGATACCATCCGGGCAAAGCTAATATAGTAGCAGATGCTTTGAGCAGAAAAGACAGGATCAAACCACTACGGGTCCGAGCACTTGGAATGATCGTCCAAACCCGTCTCACCGAACAAATTCGTATTGCTCAAAACGAAGCTCTGAAATGAGATCACTTGGAATATGAAAACTTGCATGGGACCGAACAAAATTTTGAAGAAAGAACCGATGAAATTCTATACTATAAAAACCGAGTTTGGATTCCCACTTTCAGCAACCTGCGTGACTAGATCATGGACGAAGCCCATAAGTCCAAATACTCCATTCACTTAGGAACAGATAAGATGTACAAGGACTTGAAGGAGTATTATTGGTGGCCCGATATGAAGAAGGATATAGCCACGTATGTCAGTAAATGTTTAACTTGTGCGAGGGTTAAGGATGAATATCAAAAACCTTCGGGAATGTTGCACCAACCGGAAATACCACAATGGAAATGGGAACAAATTACCATGGATTTTGTAACACACCTCCCAAAAACTTCCCGGGGAAATGATGCAATAGTTGACAGACTAACCAAATCCGCACACTTCCTTCCAATCCGAACCACTTACACAACCAAAAAACTTGTTCACATCTACATCAATGAAATCGTATCCCGACACGGCGTACCCGTTTCAATAATCTCTGATCGTGATAGCCATTTCACCTCTCGTTTTTGGCAAGCTGTACAAGAAGCTTTGGGCCCCGAATTGACCTAAGTACCGCATACCATCCCCAAACCGACGGCCAATCTAAGCGAACCATTCAAACCTTAGAAGATTTGCTTCACGTTTGTGTACTAGACTTCGGTTGAAACTGGGATCAACATCTTCCACTGGTTGAATTCTCGTACAACAATAGCTTTCACGGTAGCATTCAAGCGGCACCATATGAAGCGCTGTACGGGCGGAAATGTAAATCACCCTTATGCTGGACTGAGGTTGGAGATACCCAAATTACAGGATCTGACTTAATTCAAGAAACCACTGACAAAATTCGTAAAATTACAAGCAAATTAAAAACCGCCCAAGATCAACAGAAAAGCTACGCTAATGTTCGTAGAAAGCTGTTATTCTTTGAAATAAGCGCCAAAGTTTTTCTGAAAGTATCCCCGTGGAAAGGCGTCATTCGATTCGGTAAAACCGGTAAACTAGCTCCGCGATACATTGGACCATATGAAGTCATTTCTAAGATAGGTCCGGTAGCTTACCGACTAAAACTTCATGTGGAGTTGAGTTCTATTCACAATGTCTTTCACGTTTCGAACCTAAAAAAGTGGCTTACCGATGAAACCGAAATCGTGTCATTAAAATACTTAAACATAAACGAAAAACTGAATTTCGTTGAAGAACCGGTGGAAATATTAGAGGAAAAAATAAAACATTTAAGACACAACAAAATCTCTCTAGTCAAAGTTCGATGGAACTCAGAACGGGGACCCGAATTCACGTGGGAGCGGATATCCGAATTCAAAAAGAAATACCCGCACCTGTTTCCAAATAAAGACAAAGTTGAATAATAAAATGTCGGGGATGAAATTTTCTAACGGGGGGGAGAATGTGACATTTAAGCCAAACAAGGTAAACCTCAGTACGTATTTATCGATTAAGCAAATAAACGCCTTTTGCGTAACAAACGAACGATTAACCGAACAGGTCGGGTTATGACCCAGATATCTCGGGGGGCCATCTATAAGTGATATACGATCTATACAAGGTAAAATATTAGTAATATGGCATTAGTTTGGTAGCAAACAAGTTAAACAAAAACATGCTCGTTTAACTACCCGCTATAGATTTAAACGCGAAAGATAGTTACAAACCAAGCATTGTATCATCCAATAAGCCGAAAAAGACTTACCAAACACTTATTGGAAATGTTTTAAGCGATCCGTGAAAATATTTTTCATTTTTACAAACATATAGTATGTTTTTATAATTTTACACAAAACTAGCCGAAAAACACTCGTTTTCGTACTGTTTAACGCACCCGATAAGTTTTTCGCGCCAAAAACCGAACCGGAACTAAATTTGGACTGGGCTTTTCGTATTTTGGCTTGAGAAATTAGAATATTGGGCCAAAACAGCCCAAAGGGGGCCCATAAGGAATCCCGATCAGACCAGCACCCCACCTCCCATTCTTTTTATAAAACTTGTTTTGCAAGCTTGTTTATTCATTCTAGTTTATAAAAGTTGAGGTCCAAGCAGCTGCAACCTGATTTTTCCAGAATCCTTCAAACCCTAAGGTAAGGAGCTTAAATAAGTAACTTTTGTACTTGTTTAACCTTGATTAATACCATAAAAACATGTCTTAATTGCTAAAAATCATTCCTAACCATGTAAAAATCCTAAAAATATCCATAAACATGTTTTGATCATACACATGGTAAGGAACCTGTTTTGATAGTTTTTTTGGCCATAAACACGGATTAAATAGTTGAAACGGCGTTTTTACGGTTCAAAAGTTCATTTTTGTGCACTAGCCGAAACCCTAAGTTAAAGGGTTGTTTTATTGATGAAACCTGCTTGGTTTGTGATATAGGACTTGTATCTAGCTTGCATAGAAGCACAAGAACCTGAAAACTTGACTAGAAAGTCAAAAACGAGCCAAACCCGCTAAGGTAATGTCGAAACACTCGCTTACGGGCTATTTAAGTTAAGGTTGTGATGTGCATATTATTAGGCCTTGAAATTTTGCAGAGACATCAGGGACCATGTCAATGAGTCCCTGTTCAAATTTGGTAATTTTTCGACCATCCGAGAATATTTGGCGAATTTATTACCGAATTGGGATGTTTATTTGGGAAAAATAGCTAAAATACTTCAAAAATTATGAAATTTTTCTGGGAACTCAGATTTGACGTATTTTGATCACATCTGAATTTTGGGTTCATTTGGAGAAATTTAAAGGTGTTTTGTTTATATGCGTTCGTGTGAATTTTTATAGCCAAATTTGGGCCGAAAAGAATATCGCAAGAGCTTTTTACATTCTGTAATTGATACAAGTTGATTTGGGACATATTTTGAGCATTCAGGAATTTTTGTGGAATTTTTGGAAATTGTTTGAGGTAAACGGACGATTTTCAGGCGAAATATAGCTAATTAAATGAATTTTTATAAATTAATAAATCAGTAAATAATTCTAGAAATATTTTTATAAAAATCTACATATTTTAATTGATAAGTGGCTAAATTTTCATAATTTAATGATTAACGTTTAATTAATTATGCTAATTTAAAAATTAAACAAATTCAGTTTTTATAAAAACCAGCAACTTCGCGACTAACGAACCTACGAGAATATCAAAACACCAAGAGTGATCAAAAATCATATTTTTGGATTAATTAAGTAAAAACAAACTTTTCTATGAGAAACCTGGACAATCCGGGTGGATTGTGCGCGTTTCTTCTCAAATCAAACTCAATAAACGAAAACGGGCCCCGTGGCTAATCCGGAACCCCACTATGTGATCTTTCCTTATAACTTAATCATCTTATTAACCAATACATTTACACAAGCTTATTTTCCCATAACTGTTTTCTGAACACGTAAACGAACAACTTGGCACAGCTGGGAAAACGGGAATCTGAGCCAAGTTTAGTTTTAAGTATTAGACATTGAACAACATCACAACCTAAGCCTATTACCACTTTCTGGGCGTTCCAGCTACACCCAGATTAGTTATACAGCCCAGTTTAGTATTGAGATTATAATAATATTAAAATATTAATATTATTATAATATTGATTATAGGAACTACTGATAGCGGACCGAACAAACCACGAGCTGATACAATACTGATTATCTACTAAACCGTGAGTTTCATGACCCCACTCTTTAAACAGTTTTACGAACTTTTGGGGTGAAAAGCATGTTTGATTACATATACATACCTGAAACATGTATTGATGTGAATTATCTAAGTGCTAACACACGAAAGTCCCCACTAACATAGTGATTAACTTCGAGCCAGTGGCTTGTGAATAGTACTATTGGTTTGACAAACCCAAACGGAGCCGGCATGTATTGCTGAGACTTTGCCTCGTTTGCACATGACCATAATTATACAACACGCTATGTAGTATTAGACATAGCTACTTGGGGCATGTTGTGGGCGGAAAGGGGCCACAGTGGTTGATTAAGCGTAGAAAATGGATGCACGCAGCACATACAGTCAAGGCTTTACTGTAGCTTAGCAATTACATCATTTACATATATACATATTTATTTCATGATTACAAATGTTGACTTGTGAATACTCATTACTGTTTTCTTGAAACTCGTGAAACTCACCAACTCTAGTAGTTGACCTGTTTTAAACTGCTTTTCAGGTGTACCTAAATCGGAGTGATTTGGTGATCTGTTACTTACCCAAGGTGTGTGGTTGATGCTATGTGAATAGAAGCAAGGATACTAGTAGTAAGATCGTATAGTTAACGAACTAGTTTTGTTTGAATCACCTAGACTGTAAAACAATGATAGAACAATGAAATGTAATAAATTGTAATTAGTTTGTAATGTTTCTTTATAAACAATGTGTTGATACCAGAGGTGTGACAACTCTTGCTCTTCGATGCTTGCTCTTAAAGCGACTCTGTGAGTTCAAATGAACTCCTAGGTTATCTTGGGCCTTTCGGCCGTAATGTCTTCAATCTCCAAATCGACTTCATTTACGAACAAATTGGTCCACCGGTGTTCTTTATATCCTCCCGGTATGGATGTGCACTTGTGGGCACTTCGGACTTAATGACGCTGTTGGTTCTAATGGAACCGAAGGTGGCGGTTGCGGTGGCATGTCGCCGGAGTACGCGCCTTGTTGACTAAGAGCAATCATCATGTCCGACTTCTCAAGACTCACCGGAGAATATTTCTTTTGACTTCATGGAATATTTCGAAGAGTCGGAAAAAAGATTTTGACAACAGAAATAACATCGGAGAATTTGAATTAGGTTGCTGCTTGTTTACCGAAACAGTGGACGGACAAAACAAAGACCTCTCGATCTTTCGATGGTGAGACAACGGTGGTGATTGCGGATTTGATCGACCATTCTTTTAGAGGTTTAACTGAGACCCATGATCAAGAGGTCCCAAGGATGGCGCCAATGTTGGAACCTATTCCCACGAAGGGGTAAGGTGCCTAACAAGATATAGAAAATGGTGATCAAATGTGGATATTGAGTAAAGAGTATGTTGTATTATTAGTAAATGTGTAATTCCTTTACATGATTCTTTCCTCCCCTTATATAGAGGGGAGGTATTACATGATATTAGTTTCCCTCCAAATTCATAAGAGGCATTTTTCCTCCAAATCCATAGGAGACATTTTCCCTTCAAGTAAGCTTCTAGAACGTTTGAGCTATTAGGCCTCTTACTGTTGGGCTTATTATTGTTACTGGGCTGGAGCCTGCTCATGAGGTCCATCTCTTAGGTAGACTCTTCACCAGCCATCCAGCCTTTCAGAAGGCCTCAGTGTATAAAGATATGACTTAAAAGAACATATCAAAATTTGATGACGAGGATATGCATTTTATAGTCGTAAAAAGTAAAAACATACATGAATAGTCTATAGCATATCATTTATGGTAGATCTAAGTTAGTTAAAAGTAATGTAAATTCATTATTGTTTTCTTTGTAAGGATTGGAAGTAAAAATGGATCGAGTTTTCAATGCACATTCCTAGGCATGTTCAAAACGGTTTGGGACTAGGAACCGGAACCGGTTCCTAACCGGTTCCTATATTCAAAACCCCCTTTTAAACCGGTTCCAGGCTCGAACCGGTTAGGGAACCGAACCGGTTCTCCCACCCTCGGACCCCTAACCTATCTAACCGGTTCTTACCGGTTCCTAACCCGGTTCCTACTTTTTTCCATTATAAGTAGGGCCGTTTTTCTAAAAAGTAGGGCCGTTTTTCTAAAAAGTAGGGCCGGTTCTTACCCCTAACCTATCTAACCGGATGGTTCGGTTCCAGAACCGGTTCCGGTTCGATTCCGGTTCCTACCCGCCCCCACTCAGAAATGCAAGAACCGGTCACGGATCATCGGGTTGAATCAGATAGGGTCCAGTTCCTACAAAAAAACGGGTAGGAACCGGTTCGGGTCCGGTTCGGTTCCAGGAACCGGTTTCGTTGAACATCTCTACACATTCCTACTCACGCTACTTTTAGAATGCCATGTTTAGTAAAGTCCCTTTTTTTTCCCTTTTTTTTTCTTTCCTTTTTTGAAAGTGAAAATTCGCTACTTCAAAAGAGATGCTATAAATCATGCCGACATGCAACCTCTTTATCTAATAACGTCTTTCTATTTTCAACTAACAATTTGCTCAGGTCTTATAAGATGATTTTTATTATTTTTTAACTTTTTTATAATACATAAAATTAAAATCCAAAAAATATATAATTATTAAAAACGAATAATGTTATAAAAAACATGTAATACGAAAGATAAAAGCTAGTTTAGAGTATAAAAAAGACACATGACATGTATACCTTCATGTTTGGGTATAAAGCTAAATTTCATTAAAAAGAAATAGTTAAGTCCGTATAAAATAATTATTTTATTTTATTACACAACTAACGATATGGATGAGCTCGATATTGAACCGGCATCGAAAATGTTTAGTTCGATACCAGTACGGTACCGTAAGCAAAAAAACTCGGTAGATAGCAATAACGATCCCGAATTTCTTGTCCCGGATTTTTTAAAAACTCAGTATCAATACAGAAATGCTTGTTTCGACGATACCTGATACCATTTGTGTAACGTCCTCATTTCGACAATAAATAAAGTATTACGAGTTATTTTAGTTATCGTGTCGTTTGGCATTGGATTAAATTAATTAAATAATAAGAAAGGATGAGATTATTAAGGTTAATGGACTTAAACATATTTTGGGTCTAAAAGCCTTTAGGCTTTGCCTATTTAAACCCCTAAACCCTAATTTCCATCCTTATCCTCATCATTTCACCATCATTTCCCAATCATCATACACACATCCATACACACACATACTTCCTGTGCAACCCATACACACACAAACTTCCTGTGCACACAATCTATTCAAGGTCAAATTATCCAAATCATCAAGGTACGTTTAACATTAAAAGTTATCTTTATTCTCATTCTGTGGGTTATGTTCAAATAATAAGTTTGATTTTCCTAAAAAGGCTAGGAAGGAGGGTATTTTAGTCTAACACCTAAATATCAAAACCCACTTATTTTAATCTTAAAACCCACTTACATAAAACCCAATTACATTTTCACTCATCTCTTACAACCACCACCACAACTGTCACCCACCGCCACCACCTCGCCGGAAAAGTCCGAAAAAAACACAATGAAAAACACTATGAAAGACATAATGAAAAAATACACTATGAAAAAAAAAACACAATGATAAAAACACAATAAAAACCACAATTGTATGACACAATGAAAAGAACACAATGAATAAAAAAACACAATGAAAAATACTATTGTATAACACAATTTTGTAAAACACAATTCGGTAAAACACAATTTGTAAAAAACCCACTAATTTTTTTTAATTTTTATATTACAATATGGTACTCATATAAAAAATAAAAAGACACTCGTTATTATGGTGAATTTGTTTTTCAATAAAAACGTCGTAAAAAAAAGTTATTGACGTTTTAAAATGATGGGGGAATTTGACATGTGCCTTGCATGTGAAGAGAGAAAGTAACAAATGTGTTATTCATTTTATGCCCTTTAACTTGTGTTCACACTTGATTTCCCCCTAAACTAATCTCAACCCTCCATATTCAAAATCAATTGACAAGATTACTTCTTATCTTTGCTACAAAAAGTATACTTCCTATTATAACCTAACCCCTCATTCCGTTTCTATTATTCAATAACTAACGAACTAACAAGCTAATCGATTGAACACAAGTGAACCAAGAATCTTTAAAAGACGAACTTGGAACCGACACAAATGAACCCGATTTAGACAAACTTCAAACAAGTCCATAACAATAATAATAAGATGTAAATGGTCAGTAAGTTAGAAGAGAGAAGGGAGAAAGTGAATAGGGTTATGGGGTGGGTGGGTATATATATATTTATACTAGGTTAGGGACCCGTATACTACATGTTCAAAATTATTAATTTTACATGTCTTAAATGTAAAGATAGAAAAATAATAGGTGTGTATAAGATACACAGTACACCTTTGCATTTCAAGTAAAATGCAGGCTTTCTTTATAGATGAAAAACTTGTTTTTAAAATGAATTCTTACAATTTCGTGTTAAGCACCTCCCTTAGTGTGCTACCATTATCCAAGTAAATGTACTTAGGTGGTCCACCTTTGATGAAGTTCAGGGATTGCAGCAATCACCAGTTCATAAACACCAAGAGCCTTAATAAAAAAAAGTACAGATCATTAGTTTTCACAAAATGTATTTGATATCTTTTTGCTCACTCAACTGTTAGGATCGGAAGGTAAAAAAGACAATTTGAATGTTTTTAAGACCACCTTCCCGTTGAGTTTAAAAAATCACTAAAATACACCTAGAAAACAGTTCAAGCTAAGACGCAAAACAATCTTAATATGGTGACCTAATGTACAATATAAAACGTAACACAGTTAATGAGAACTTACCCAAAATTGTAATTAACACTGCGAATCCTATTGTTGCCACTTCTTTCATCCATACATAGCATATGCTTGTATTAATTATCTCTAAAGTCAACAATTGTGTTTGCCTTCTTATCTCATGTATTCCACGCCACTACATATAAATATAAAAGTTGTTAAGTAAATGATTATTAAATAATAACCTAAAACTAAAGAGAAAAAAGATAACCAACTTTATAAAAATTTTAGGTCTGCTTAGTAATATGTAAATTTTTTTTTATCATAAGAGTTTGTTTTAAACTACATATAAATATAAAAGTTGTTAAGTAAATGGTTATTAAATAATAACCTAAAACTAAAGAGAAAAAAGATAACCAACTTAATAAAAATTTTAGGTCTGCTTAATAATATGTAGATTTTTTTTTATCATAAAAGTTTGTTTTAAATGTAGAAATTATTTATCATGTACAGAAATGTACAAAGATGATTTCCTCACATACCTGGTGTGATATATATTCATCAGTCAAGATATAGAACAACAGTGTGCAAGTCAGTGAGGCATTTGCATACCCTTTCTCCATATTTCGTCGAGTAGCTCAGTATCCTCAACTGTGCCCGTCAATAAGTGGGTCACAACCTGCAGCTACGAATTAAACTGTAATCAACGATTGCTTCACATAAGGAGAGAAAAATTAGGCATGATATGGAGTTATCTGAACATATGTTACCCTCTACTGCAATGGCATATCGAAAGAACCAACACCAAATTCCTTTTTAATTAAAAAAAATAGTAATATTCAAAAACATTTCTGCCACAAATTCATCATTAGATTCCTAAAGATGTGTGCTAATGTGCTATATTGGAAAAAAAAAATTTCATGCCACATACTCAAAATCAAATGTTTTGTTCACAAAACCAAACTTTAAATAAAATAAACCTGAACCAAATAAATCAAGCAAGTTATAACATAGCCTAAATCACAGTATTTACTACAACTTAATCCCTGAATGAAGTAACATAAAAACGTTGTTTAAATAAGAAAGAACAAATTATTACTTCATAATTCACATGCCTTGAAATATGAACATTCAAATACAAAGTCATCCAAATTCATTGCATAATATTTTTCATCCATTCAGTTTGAAATAGTTTTAAATAAAAAGATTGACTTACAAGAATCATGTTGATCATGTTGTCGAATATATAACAAGCTCAAAAGAGTAGAGTGTACATTATTGAAGTAATACATCACAACAATACATTAAATTGCTCATATTGAGTCATCTGTAAAAACTCTAATAGCTTCTCATTACCTAAGCGTTGACATTATTAAACAAAATCCAATTCATGTTCAGTCTAAGTTTTCCCCAATCAATAACATTAAATAAAAATCTTTGCAACAACAAAGCGATCAATGATTCATAATTAAACATGTTCCATAAATCAGAATTAACGTACCTAGAGCACCATGATTGATGATTGACAAAGAAACAGAGTAAATCGGAAGAGCGATTACTTTAGTGATAACCCTTACGAATCAATGCAGGCCAAATCATTGAATCATTCACGAATCGGATACTGGTAAAAGATGGTGGGAGAAAGGTCTGATCCTTAGAATATGCTGAATCAAGAACCGATGAAACCCTAATTGTGAAAGAGGGCGTGGCTGAGGAATAGAATAGAATAGAAAGATTTTTTTTGGAATATCGATGACCCGTAGTTAAACCCTAAAAAAGGTATGGGCGGGAAAATAAAACTCAAAAGGTGATAGAGAAGAGGAGACCTCTGTCACTATGGATTCCTTTATTAGTAAGTTTAGGTTAGATATATATATTTTTAAACAACAACAATAATAATAATAATAATAATAATAATAACAATAATCTTAATAGATAAGGTTCATGGATCCAGTAACTTAAACAAAACCCCAAGACTTGACTCGTCTATAACCCGTAAATCGCCCTATGCTAGACCAAGAATTTATGGGACCCGTTTGGTAACACTTAAACAAAAAGACCGTTGTAGGTGAAGAGAGTAAAAAGGAGTTTGTAAACGAAGGAGGACATACGAGAATAAATAATTATGAACGAATAGTAAGGAACTAATATAATAATAAATATAAATACGACAATAATAAATGTCGTTAAGAATGTAAACTAGTAAAGACGGTTCATTAATAAGATAATGCCAAGTATTAAATTAATATGAACGGTTTAAGAAGGTTACATGTCGGTTCGGTTAACTTAAAAGTTAACCCCGTTAACTTTATAAAATAAGTAAATAAGCAAATATAGAAATTAATATATGTGTATTATTAACAGTTAGTCGGGCACAGTGGAAAAAAGGAATTGCTATTAATTCGAAGAGGAATCGTCTGCAGGTGAGTTCTAGCCCCTTTTTTCCTTTAAACATTTTTGGGGCTGTATGCATACTCCTATGTGAAAGAATAGATATATGTGACTTTAGTTAATGACATATATCTTGTAAGAACGTGTTTATATATATTAATTTATTAATATATATGTGTATATATATTTGAATGTTTGAATGACAGCTAGAATAGAAAGAGTCAAGGAATGTGTTCTACTAATGCTTGTGTAGAATGTTATATGAATATCAATGAGTATGAATGCTATGTATAGAAGAATGTGTATATGTTCATGCGTAGAGCCTTCGGGCCTCATGCATGCATAATAAGTTAGGATGGCAAATCCCTATAACTTTATAAGGCTCGGTTATGAGCAAAGATTGGAGGCTCAGTTACGAGTAAGGAAGGCTCGGTTATGAGCAAAGATAGGAGGCTCGGTTACGAGCAAGGAAGGCTCGGTTACGAGCAAAGATAGGAAGGCTCGGTTATGAGCAAAGATAGGAGGCTCGGTTACGAGCAAGGAAGGCTTGGTTACGAGCAAAGATAGGAGGCTCGGTTATAAGTAAGAGTAGGAGACTCCGTTAGGAGTAAGCGTATAAGAATATAGTTGTGAAATGATTGATAGACTGGTATAGAGGAAGTAAATAAGGAATTATAAACGTGATGCTATATATAAATGTATGAAAGATGTGACTTGGTTATAAATCGTATGTTGTGAAAGTAAAGAAGCGTTAGAACTCACTCAGCGTGTAGCTGACTTTTAGTATGCATGCAGGTATTGTGTTGACTTGGCAAGCTTGAGGCGCGTACGAGGCTATTCATATTGAAAAATAGTTAGAGAAATAAGTTATTTATGTAAACGTTTTTAGTTTCCGCTGCAAATTGATTATGCTTCCGCTATATCAAACTAAGTTTATGAGTAAATCCAACACAGAATATAAGGTTACCGGGATCGGGGCCTTACAATTTGTTCATCTCTACCTAATGAACTATTAATACATACACACAGTTTTGTAAGAACTTAAATAACCCATCTAAGTTTGAAAACTTAATAAAAACGGGATAATAGTTTTCTGCAAATATTTTCTCTCTTCAACTATTATTTATATAGCTCTCACCTCTTCCCATTTTTTTATGCATTTACAAGTGTTTTAAATTTAATGATCAACTAAATATAAGAAAAACAACGAGGGATGTTGGCCATACAAGCTATTCTGCTGGTTACATTTTGGTTGATATGAAAAACTAGAAATAATAAAATCTTCAAAATAAAGCTTTCATGGTGGACGGCTTGGTGTATGACATCAAAACTACTACTTTTCTTTGGATGAAACATAGAAGTAAGAGGCTAAACCTTGATTGGGAAAAGTAAAGCATGCTTAATTTTGTTAATTTTTCTTTGTAATTATCTATTAAGGGGGTGTTTGGGATTGCTTATTTTCATTAATTGATAACTTATTAACTTTTTGAAAATGAATAAGGTGTTTGGAATTGCTTTTGATGTGAGCGGAAAAATCTAATAAGTTAAACTTTTATAACTTATTAACTTACTGAAAAGTTATAAGGAGTTCTCATAAGAAATCCCGAACGCCCCTAAATGTGGTGCTTTTGGTTTTTGAGAGAGAAAATTTATCTTGAAAATGTATTCATTTATGAAAAACTGATTACGTATCCTCAATTTAAATATTGATTGTTCTACTTATGTGCGAGTTTACCATCTGCATATATGTAACCAGTCAAATTACATACTGAATTATAGTGACATGTTTAATATATAATTTTTAATTGTGAGGTTCTTTTTTAACGTTTTTTTATGTGGAGATGTCAGCCCGAGTTGTTCCATTTCTATATCAACATATTTCAAGACGCCAATGTATATGTTGCATACTTGTAAGTTATGATCGTGATCGTGTTCGTGTTCATGATCTTGAATGATTTTTCTTTTCATGATTAACTGAAATGTTGTTGCTTCTTTGCAGAGTTAAAGAATATGGAATTTGTGATTCATGGATTCGTGCCGCGATTGCTTCCAGGTCTCGGTTGTTTTCCACTAAAAGTCATAGGTTCTGCATATAAATGATGGTCTATTAACCAATTATTTTTTAAAATTTGTTGGTAAGATGGAGTCCTTATCTGACAACATCTGTAGTAAACAGTTATAGTTAATCTGGTCAAACTGTATTTAAGGGTCATCAACAAGGAAAGGTTGTCTCACATTCCAATTCTATTTTACATGCTCCCTTTTTAAGTTTTATCGTTCTGTTATAATTTAAGGTATCGAGAAGTAGGGGTGCAGATATATGACACGGCACGAACCTAAAACGAAATTTTATGGTTAGTTGGTATAAACGAGATGGGGTCAATTTTGGATCAAGCCCGCGAACCCATCTAGCTAAACATGTTTTCAGGTCAACCAAGTGGGTTCACGGGTTGGCCCTATTATTTTTATTTTATTTTTTAATAATATGTTTTATGTAATCAAATAAATTAGTTGGCTATCTTATGCCTAAATATAAAACTAAAATGGAAATTGACAAAAAAAAATTATGATTAAAATATAATGTAAACTTAAAGTATCAATATGTCAAAAACAATAACAAATAAAAAAATCTTCAGGTTAAACAAGGTTAAACAGGTCATGTTCGGTCAGCCCGCAAACACTCCCGTTAACTTCGACATGGGTTTAAATTCGTATACTTCAACGTGGTTTAGAATATTATTATAAAACATAGTTTTTAATCAAATAGTTAACATAAATAGTAACTGTTATAAAAAAAATGGGACTAAAAACAGTCCCTTTTCGACCCAAACATGTTTTGACACGTTACACAACTTTGCTTGGCTAGCCTATTGTGCTGCTTCTTAACGGGCCACCTGTCAGTTTAATTTTTTTTAATGTGTGATGTGTTATAACATGCTCATACGCTTGTGACCTGAAACCGGACCGGAATCCTTTGGAAAGAAAGTTAGGAACCGTTACCCGTTTTATTTAAAATTCACGACTAGGGTTCATGGGTTTCACACGGGTTGGTTTCGCGGGTTTCATGGGTCAGACCCATTTTATGCACACTCATACTTGTGATCTGTTATAGGAACTTGATGCTGCGCTTGAAACTGTTCCCGAGATTAAAGAAGTGGTTGGTAATGCTTGTGCAGCAGACCATGCATTGACTGTTGACAAAAGAAGCTGGGTTATCCAAGTTTGTGAAAGATTATGGTAAAATATTACTTTTGTGTATGATTAGTATTGATAAATTTGATTGCATTTTACTAGAAGTTGCAAGATTGGCTGGCCGGGCGGGTTTTATAATTGATCAAAACGGGTTGGCTGATCCATTAGTGCATTATCTATAAGTAAAAAACAAAATTACTACCATAACAAATGGGTAGAAATGGCGACCTCTTCATTTGAAAGATATGAGTTTGACTTTTACTACTTGCTAAAATAGTTTTTGTATTATCTAAATACCATTATTTCTTCTAATTTATACAGGTGCACAACTTTCAAATAAACAAATTGTTCAAGAATGTACGGTTAGGAAACTACGGACAAGGGTAATTCTTTTAATTTATAGTGATTTCTTTTACTTTATCTATTGAATTTACATTTTTTAACATTATAGGATATCATATTCTGTCTACAAAACACCAAAAATGACATAATAGTTTCAATTATATTGATGATAAGTTGATAAAAATGTATGCAGGATATAGACATACAGTCACTGAAGAGCGAAGACCTGCCAATGTCTCCGTCAATTCAGTTTCTTACTCTATTGGGTTGAAAATATTTGCATTTGAAAATGTATTATTATTATTATTATTATTATTATTATTATTATTATTATTATTATAAATAATTTATTTTTGAAGCCTAAAGTTTCTGCATTGACAGTACATCAACTTCCGGAAGCAATGACTGTTCTCATATGCCAGAGGGTGCCATCATTCGGGTCACCTGAAAAGGTCAATACTGTCCAATGTTCATTTTCTTGTGTTTGAGGTATCTGAGAAGTGGTTTGTTAGTTCAAATGGATCTCTCACTATACTCCAAAGGCTTATTTTCTAAATATTTTTTTTACCAATCTAACTAAAGTGTATTTTAAGCTTTGAGGTTTGTCATGATATTATGATATCATGTTCGGGTTTTTAGTTTACGGGATGAGGAATGTGGCCAACTGCAGCTTCTACACAAGATTCTTTGCTAAAAAACATGAAATCAAGTTGCTTTGCGAATACATGGCCACCTGCAGCTTGCAGTTGTCGCCAACAGCTTGCTTTTGCTGCTTGTCTGCTGATTGATCCATTTTGTTTTATAAGTTGTGTTTTCGTTTTCTCCTTTACTTGAAACTAGAAATCCTCTTATGTATGTTCTAAATTGTAAGTAGCATTTAGCAATATGACAAGTATGCATTTTCTCTATGATTGATGATTGTGTTAAAATATAAGAAATTCTGTAGTTGACTATGTCTTTTTTTTTTGCAATGAATTGATTAACCTTTTTGCTCTCTTCTTAGAATTGAAATTATAACTCTAATTGTGCAAATTCTTTTGTGCTCTGTTCGGGATTATGTTTAGCTGTAGTATTAATACGTATATGTTTCCTTGAGTATATATTGTTATAATAATCATGATAAATTCTCTTTTCATGCGTATCTTTTAAAGTTGACATAATCATGTTTTGGGTCCACTCAATCCACACTTAATATACACATGTTTTGAACCAAACCCATTTGGCCCGTTACACCAACCCACCTAACTAGAGATGTTCAACAAAACCGGTTCCTGAAACCGAACCGGTGGACCGGAACCGGACCCGAACCGGTTCCTACCCGTTTTTTGTAGGAACCGGACCCTATCTGATTCAACCCGATGATCCGTGACTGGTTCTTGCATTTCTGAGTGGGGGCGGGTAGGAACCGGAACCGAACCGGAACCGGTTCTGGAACCGAACCATCCGGAACCGGTTCCTAACCGGTTCTAGCCGTTGGATCGAATATAGCCGTTGGAAATCGTTTTTTTGGCCGTTTTTGACCGTTGGGGTCAAAAATAGCCGTTTTTTGGCTCCCCCAAGCACCCCACTACTAGTATAAATAGGTATTTGGTGTCATGGGTTCATCACAACACTCAAAACGCAAACCCGAACGCAAAAAAATACAAAAAAACGCTATTACAACGTTTTGAGTTCTCTAATCTCTTGTTTTCTCTTCTTCTATATTCATATTTGTTGTTATGGCTGCCTCACAATCATCGGTTGGTCAAGGTTCCAACGCCGAACCAAGTTTCGTTCGTATTGTACCTCATAATCGTAATCAAGAGATTTGGTGCAATTGGGATTTGGTTGAATTGAGTGATGACCATTCATTGAAGGCTCGGCGCAAGTTTTGTGGGATTTATTTAAACCCACTTTCGAATTCAAATTTGAAGAAACACATCGAAAAACCGTATTGCAAGGCGTTGAAAAAGAACGTCAACTTGTCATCAGTGGCAACCTCCAGTAGTTGTCTTCAGTGGCAACCTTCAGTAGTTGTCTTCAGTGGCAAACATCTTCAGTAGTTGTCTTTTCTTCATCAGTTAATTGTTTATTTTTATGTTAATTGTTTTTTTTATTTTTCATGTTATACAAATACGAATCGTAGTTTAGAATCCAAATCGCAAACGAAAAACGAAAAAAAAAATAAAAAATTTTTACACTGTAACCGGTTGGAACCGGTTACGGTACAGGAACCGGGTTAGGAACCGGTAAGAACCGGTTAGATAGGTTAGGGGTCCGAGGGTGGGAGAACCGGTTCGGTTCCCTAACCGGTTCGAGCCTGGAACTGGTTTAAAAGGGGGTTTTGAATATAGGAACCGGTTAGGAACCGGTTCCGGTTCCTAGTCCCAAACCGTTTTGAACATGCCTACACCTAACGTATCTGTTTTGACCCCTCTAATAATGTGGCTGATCTTAATAACTTCATGTGTATTTGCCTATAATCACGGGAATGTAGGGCATGGCTGCTATAGGTGATGTGGTTCGTGTTGTGGTGAGTGAACACATAGAAAAGCTCAACCGTTTGAACGCTTTCATACAGGGACTACTAAACAGGTTAAGAAATACAACTAATGGTTATACAGAAAGAAGGGTGTGTTTCATTTTCAATAATGAGGTAGCTATTTTAGGTGTGTATAAATATTCTCCGAATGTTTCTCATGTTTCTTCTGTTATCGAGTATTGACGATGTTGTCACCCAAGATTGGGGATACTAATGAAATTTTAGATGCTTGAAGCTTTTTATCATTTAAATAATTATTAATTAGGAGTTCGTGTTTGATGTTGGTGAGTTGTTTGCTAACTTATATGGGGTATTTGTGGGTTTATTAAAATGTTGGAGATTTTATTTTATCATTTGCAATTTGGCTTCTGTCAAGAGTTTATTCTTTTAGAAATGGAACACTTCTCGTGTTCATGCAATGATTAATTTAGTTATGACATTTGATTATGGTTGTAGCTGAATAATTATATGAGTTTAAATCATGAAGCAATTTCCATGTATGATTTTTGTGGTCGAAAAACTCCGATATATATTGGTTTGTCAACTATGTGGTTAAATATGTCTATTGCATACATTTATATTTTTATGGTTTGAAGACGTTAGATTCATTCTAATTCAAGCATCAAGCAATGCAGAGTGGTGATTGGGTTCTAGGGATTGTTATAAAATTAGGTCTAAAAGTGTGAAGGAAATCGGAAGTGATCGACGTCATCATTTTTTTGTTCCTTTTAATGAAGTCGGTCTTTTTTACACATAAGTAAGATGAGCTACGCTTTTTCGTTCAAGTGCAAAGAAAGATAGTTTGTCGTTATTTCATTAAATATATTATTAGAAAGATAGTATTCTATTAATGCATTCATCACATTCTCGCGTTGATGTTCCCGTCCACCGGACGGGTAAAGTGCTAGTTGTTGCTATTAAAATGGAAAAAATGAATGGTGCGGTTGGTTGATGGAAAGGTATAGCATGAAGAATAATTTGGTCTTTTGTGCATTATGTAAAGGATTGGTTGTTTGATGTTGAATCTTTCATTTATTTTGACTTTCAATGGATTACACCATTAGATGGTGTTTATAATTTTGTTTAGAATGAGGACTGCACCATTAGATGAACCTGGGGCAAGTATAGATTTGTTGTTTGTATCATGAATGTTGATTATGACTTGTGGGTTTTGTATTCTATAAATCCTTTTGTGTTCTATAAATCCAGTTGTGTAAAAATAAAAGTTTTTAGTTGAATTTTTGGGCCGGTACATTCGTGTGTTTCAAATATAGGTTTTATGCTTTACAATTGCTTGGGATATGGGGAATTGTTTCAAGAATTGTTGCAAAGGCCATTTTTTTCTCTGACTTCTTTGTAGGTAAATATGTAACTGTAACTTAATAAATTTACCATGGCACTGTTCCACTATACCAAAAAAATAAATAAATAATTAACCCTTTTATATGAACCTTTTGATGAAGCATTCTCACACATCTTCATTTGGAAAAAATATTATTTCTTAGAATGAAAAGAAAAAAAGATACTTATGCCATTGTGACAATAAAATGCCCGTCCACCGGACGGGTATAAAACTAGTTGTTTTATGTTTTCCTTTTTTGTTTTCTGCTTTTTATTTAATTCGTCCTATGAACCCACAGGCTAAAAAATTATTGGGTTTTAATTTCAAACATGGAACCACAAATTAAAGAAGTGGAATTTGTAAGTTTTTGAAAAATATTCACACTTTATTTCTTTTTTCTTTTTTTAATGTTGTAAATTAGTTAAAACCAACACAATACTTCAAACTTGTGATTCAATAAATAGATTTGTTATAAAACAAGTAGTTAACTTTTATGGTTTCTATAGTGGGAGGTCATGGGTTTAAATCCTATAGTGAAAAAAAAAACTAACTGTTCCAAAAAAAAAAATAGATAATTATTGATGTTCTATGTATTTATTGTTTTCAACATAAGACTACAATATTTTTTGGGTTTAAAATATGGATATCAAATTATAAAGTTCATTATGATCTTACACAATATAAAACGGTCGAATACGAGATTAATTTTTTTTAGCGACTGTAAATTTTATTCTAAAGGAGACTAGCAAAACAAATGTCAAATTTTATTCAAAATGAGGTTAATAATTTACTCTTTCAAATTGTAATTTTTTTTAATAGAAATAATAATTTAATCTCATTTGAAAACCGGGTCCTTTAAATTCTAGTTCAATTTAGTTTTCTTTATTTCTTTTATTCTAATTTGATTGAAGCTTCGAGATTCTCATATTATTATGATTATTTCAATTTTTTCTTAATTCATATTTTTTTTGCGGTGGTATCGTTTTGTCCAAAAACATGCCAAAGTTTGAAAGTAGACTACGGAGGAGGAGGTGTATTTTGTGTAATCTATCTAATACGTGTTTTTGTTGTGTAATTTTTGAATTTTATGTACCTCGTGTAGTATATGCAATTGCTAATCTATGTAATTTGATGTATTTTGTGGTTGGATAATTAATATAGTTTGGATAAGTAGCGTAATTGGTGTATATACAATTTGAGTAATTTGTGTAATTGGTTTAGATATAATTTGGGTAATATACGGTATTTGCGTATTGTGTAGTAATTTTGGGTAACTTTGTGTACTTGATGTAATTTGTGCCGTTTTTATAATAAAATTAATTTATGTAATTTAGATCAGATTATGGGTTTTATTATTTAAAAATCTGGTTAGAATATAAATAAAATATGAAATTAAAAAATGATGATAGATATTTTATCATTTTGTTGTAGTGTTTTTACGTTGGTACCCTTTCATCATTAAATATATCATTCTCTCTATCTATTAATATTAAATTTTAAATTAATTACAACCACAAAAACCAATAATTTAATTAAATGTGTGAATTGAGTTTCTAAAGTTCTTAAAACTCAAACAAGTTCTCAAAATATTCATCTCATTCCTTTCTTAATTTCTCTTATTACATATTTTCTCCAATACTAAACATTTAATTACAAATTTCCCAATTACCATTTTACCATTTTTCAACTTACAATACCCTAGTTAAAAAACCAACCTTCGTTTCCATCACAAAATGGTGAGATATTTGACTTACAAAACTATTTTTCTTAAATTCGCTCCACGAGTAGAGGTGTTCAAAAAAACCGGTTACGGAACCGGTTTGGCCGGTTCAACCGGAAACCGGTTTTTTAAAAACCGGTTTTTTTAAAAACCGGTTTGACCGGTTTACGTAACCGGTTTACGTATCGGTTATACGTTTTGGAGCCAAAACCGGTTTTATAACCGGTTATAAAAAAAACCGGTTTTTTTAAATAACCGGTTATTAAAAAACCGGTTAACCGGTTTTTAAAATAACCGGTTTATTACCGTTATAAAAAAAACCGGTTAACCGGTTTTTTAATAACCGGTTAACCGGTTAAACCGGTTTTCGAACGTTACCAAACGGCTTTATAGCCGTTTTTTTTTTTTTTTGACCGTTTTTTAGCCGTTTTTTTTTTGTTTTTTTACCATTTTACCCCCACAAACATCTATATATAGTTTAGGTTGGGTATTGGTTAGATCACACTTGATTATACAACTCCAAACGCTCTAAACGTTTATTTCATACGCGATTATACAACTCCAAACGCTCTTCTTTCGTAGTCGTTTATTTCATACTCGAGTATACCACTCTTAATTCGTAGTCGATTATCATGGCCTCCCAAAGTGCTGCTTCATCGGTCAACATGGGTGCCTCGAACACGGGAGAAACCGTCGTTCGGGTCATCCCCACGAAACGAAACCAAGATATTTGGCAACATTTCGACCTATGCGAAATGTCTAACGGAACCCAAAAAGCTAGATGCAAACATTGTTTGAAGTTTTATAACAAAGAAGCAAACTCCAGTTTAAGAGCTCATGTAGAAAAGCCCTCTTGCAAGGTCTTGAAGGACGAATCCGGAAGTAGTTCGCAGCCGGAGATGACGAATCAAGGAACGGTGTTTACGTACGACCTTGAAGCGGTACGTCAACAGTTTGGCAACTTTGTGATTCAACAATCACTTCCTTTCAACCACTTCGACAACCCTCAATTCACGGAGATGATGCAAAAGTATGTTCAACCACGCTACCAACACGTAAGTCGTTCGACCCTTAGAAGAGATTGTCTTAAAGCATGGAAAAACGCTAAGTCCGAACTAATTTCATACTTTTCAAACTTACAAACTGGTGTGAACTTAACAACGGATGTGTGGTCGGTACCTAATGGTTCGCCCGACTCATACATTTGTGTGACGGCTCATTGGGTTGACCCCCGGTCGTGGCAAATGATGAAACGAACCGTTGCGTTTCAATTGTTTGATTACCCGCACACGGGTAGAAATATTTTTAAACTCTTGGATAAAGTCATTCGACAATACAAGATTGAAGATAAAATCTTTTCAATATCGTTTGATAACGCGTCCAACAATACGGCCGCGGTTGGCCATTTAAAATTAAAGTATAAACCTATCTGTGATGGAGCGTTTTTTCATAGCCGATGCATTGCACATATTATCAACTTGGCCGTGCAAGATGGGTTAAACGTGATCGAAACGCAAAGAAACAATTTTAAAAGAATGTTACGAGATGTTTTTAGCAACAATTCAACATTTTCAAGATACAAAAAATTTTGTGAAGAAGCTAACTGTCAATGGTTGGGGCCTAATTGGGATTGTCCAACAAGATGGAACTCGACTTGTGAAATGTTTGAGAAAGCCATCCAACAAAAACAATCGTTAATTGCGTTTCATCAAATTTTGTCAAATAGGGGTAAATGTGCACCGTACGATCCTAGAAACTGGTTATTGATTGAGATCGTTACGGAGGTTCTTCAAATTTTTAAATCTTGCACAACTAGTTTATCCGGGGTTTACTATCCAACAAGCCCCATTGCTTTACCAAAAATTGCTGTCATGTGCACAAAGTTGACTGAAATTCATTGTAGGGGTGCACCTTATTTTGATATGGGTGCAAAAATGAAAGAAAAATTTAGAAAATATTTTCAACAACTACCCGCTGTTTTGACCTGTGCGGCTGCGTTAAACCCTTGCATCAATGTTGGTGGTGTTGAAGCTTTAATAGAAAAAATTTGTGATGAGCTAGAGTTAAACGACGATCAAAACCCCCATTATAACCAAACTTTAAAGAATGCTTTCAACACCACCTTGGCAAACATGTATGATGTTTACCTTACAAAACACGGGTCGTCTTCCCAAATTCATGACTCGTTAAGAGCTGTTGCCCAATCCCAATCCCAAACCGACCTTGAAATGGGGATGTACTACATGATTTGGGAAGACGCCGGTAAACGTCAAAGGGTAAACACCCCAAGCAGTGAACTTGGAAGGTATGGTGGTACCAACTTTGTGAAACACATGACTCCGGATGAATTTAGAAGTCTTGATTTGCTGGCTTGGTGGAGAGGTAAGGAGGATGAGTTTCCGATCCTCGCCGCCATGGCCAAAGATTTACTAACGGTCCAAGCTTCCACGGTAGCTTCGGAGTCTGCTTTTTCTGTTTCTGGCAGGGTTATATCGATTAGGAGGACTCGACTCACTCCACCAGCTGTAGAGATGTCGATTTGCTACAAGGATTACTTGGACTCTTTAGATAGGGCACAACATCAACGCTCACTCGAGGGGGAAATGGAGTATGAGGCGGCCTTGTATGAAGACGAGGTCAATCAAGGACACACTCAACCAATGACCGATGAAGAAGCCGCGTACGACGATTACCTAAGGAATAGCTCGGGATCGGGTAGCGAAGAAAATGAGTAACAAACATCAACTTGTTAATGTAATCGTGTCTAAGCATTCTTTAATGTTTGTATTTTTGAGTTACGAATATGCGATAACGATTTAATGTTTGTATTTTTAATGTAAAAGCTATAAATGAAAGTTATGTGTTTTTAATCTTCCAAGCAAAGAATGCTAACAACGAAACCCTAAACCCTAAACCCTAAAGCAAAAAAAAAAAAAAAAAAAAAAAAAAAAAAAACCGGTTAACCGGTTAGACCGGTTATTAAAAACCGGTTATAAAAAAACCGGTTTAATAACCGGTTCTAACCGGTTTCTAAACCGGTCCAAACCGGTTTGGCCGGTTTGAGTTTTCATTGATAAAAACCGGTTAATAACCGGTCCGGTTATTAACCGAACCGGTTTTTTTCTGGATAAAAAAAACCGGTCCGGTTAATAACCGAACCGGTTTTTTCAAAAAAACCGATTTGTGCACCTCTATCCACGAGGCTAGTAAATGAAAATAATAGTATAAAATATTTAATTTGGTTCTCGGACAGTGAAATTAATTAAGAGATTTGTATTTGAACTAGTCTTTTTACATTTCTCTTTATTTTATTTTCTCTACATTTTTCAAAAGTAAATATAACAGGTATTGAAAGTTTTAATAGGCTTGAAAACGAAAACGAATAACGATAAAAAATGAACAATTATACAAGCAATTATGGTTTTGTGCTAAATGAAAAAAAATGATCCATAAAAATATTTTATTTTTGGTAACGATTAAAAAAACCGAATCAATTAAATTTATTGGTTTCGATATGTTCGTCTTAAAACCGACTCGGTTTGAGTTTTAATTGGGGATACATGTAATTGTTACAATTAAGAAGGGGACATATGTAAACTAGTTTCATTAAGAGTAAAATGGTCATTCAGTTAGTTAATTTCAATGAAATTGAAAGAAATGTAATATATATAGTTTAAGAGCATTCTAATCCTATCCCCTAAAATAATGTGAGAGGTGTTTGCAAATTATAGGGTCCGGTTCTCTATCACTATCTATATAATTACACTAAAAACATTACATTTCTCTTTTCTGTTTAATTAAATAATATATTTTTTTGTATTTTTTTGTACTTTAATCATTACAGTTTTCTCTCTTCACCCTATAATTTACAAAAAATCACTACCCTTTCTCCAAATTTACAAACAATCATTACCTTTTCTCTCTCCACCCTATAATTTACACTCACAATCACTTAAAACCTCAACCTATAATTTACAAACTCCACTCACAAAAATTTAGGGAACCGGATGAGAATGCTCTAAGTGATTGTGAGTGAGCATTCTCATCCGGTTCCCTAAATTTTTGTAAGTGGAATTTGTAAATTATAGGGTGGGGTTTTAAATGATTGTGAGTGTAAATTATAGAGTGTAGAGAGAAAAGGTACTGATTTTTTGTAAATTTGGGGAAACTTTGTTTGTCTAGATTTATTTTTTAATATTTGTTGAATTGGTTGTGAGTAAACGAGAGATAAAACTGTAATGATAAAAGTATAAAAAATTATTATTTAATTAAAAATAAGAGAGAAATGTAGTGTTTTTTAGTGTAATTATATAAATGAGGATGTGGGATAGGTTGTGAATGCTCTAAGGATGGGAAGTATTTGGAGAAATATGTAATAAATGAAATTAGGGAGGGGATATATGTAATGAACCGTATGTTTAGTTGCAAATACAGGGTATGTTTGGCAAAACTAGTTGGTGGTTGTTAGCTGGAAGCTACTGGCTAATGGCTGAAAGCTGGTAGCTGTTAGCTGTAGGTTTTTTTATAAATATTTAGGTATTTGGCAAAGTAGCTGAAGCTTTTAATAAAACTAGCTGAGTGCCCGCACGGTGCGCTGTTCTAATTTGAAACCTATTCTGACCTAACCCTTTTAGACTCAAACCCGTACCAACACGAACCGAACTAAATTAGCCCTTTTTGCATCGACTAGTTCCGACCCTAATTTAGTCTTACACATGACCCGAGCTCGCCTGACTTGACTTGTTGCCGATCCCAACCAGTAATCACATAATATGTTAATTTTTTATAGTTAAAGACGTATAGCAATATCGTCCTCAAATCAAAGAGAATAAAATGCTCATTTTATGATGTACTTTTTAAAAAAAAATATTAACGTGTGAAATAATTATGGCATCTTAAAAAATCGTGGAGTAGTTGGTTTTGAATATGGGTTAAATGTGTAACTATTATATAAATTTACAAAAGTTGTTGAAAGTTCAAGTACCAAACTTGTAAAATTTTAAATATAAAAGCTACAAGTTTTTTCTCACACTCTACTAGTTTGAACTTTTAGCTTCAAGCTTTTTCTTCTAAACTAAAAGCTTCAAGCTATTCTAAACAAACAATTTTTTTTATTAAATATGAGCTTTTTCTTTAGAGCTTGTAGCTAAAAGCTCCTTAAAACTCTTTGCCAAGCATACCCAAGCATAGAGGAATCGTATGCTTATTTGCATGTTGTGAATCATTTGTAAAAATTTATGACTTATGATATATATATATATATATATATATATATATATTGTATTTAATTAAAAAAGAAAAAGAAAAGAAAAAATCTGATTGGGTGCATTGATTTCTCACACTTCTCACAATAACTTGACTTCTATAGGAGATTGTTCATGAGAGAAATCATTTTATTGTGAGAAGTGCGAGAAGTTATTTATAGCCATTGATCAAAATAGATCAATGGCCTATATTAGTTATGGCATATTTGTAATTGATGGGTCATCAATTTAATGGTATAGTGACAAAAAAATGGCAGTGTAGTAATTTTGTAGATAGATTTGTTGAAATTGGTGGCAGATAACTAGAAATCCCAAATATAGCGTCACACTCATTGGTGATTACTTCTTCCCAAAATTAACACAAAGTGACTCAATATCACAAATAATCAAGCGATTCTCAGTATCTTTCTTCATTTGCTGACAATTGTTCATCCATTTTCTATAAAAGAGGACATGTTGTTGATAAAATTGATAGGGTTTTTAAAAAGCATCAAAATTTGTCCAGAAGCCTAACAACCGACGGTGTAGGATTTTCCAATTATGAAGGTTAGATGAGTATTCTAAATCCAATTTCTTATATTTTAACTTCTAATCAATGTAGGAAATCATGGATTTATGTTATTGTGACCATAATTGGTGGTAAAATAGACTAATGTTCTTTATCTATTTTTTTTTCTTTTTTTATGTTCCAATCAGTGTGGGAAATTGTTGATTTATCTGGATGTGTTATTAATCAGTGGTAAGAAAATGTTAGGGTTAATGTTTTGTCATCCAATTTCAGGTTTTATGTGTGCAGTGAATCATATGGATCAATGTAGGTTATGAACATACAGTACTGTGTAGTATCAATAGGTTTTTGTAGGTAAAGTTAATAATGATGCTATAAATGTGTAGCAATTATTTTTGAGGTGTTATATTTAACTTTTTTTTGTTTAAGTTTACCACTATGAAGGGGTAGTATTTACTGTGTAGGTTTCTATGTTGCTATTTAGTATGCTATATTATACTCTTTGTTTGTGTATTACTGTGTAGGGTTGGTGTAGATTGTTCATGTTACTGTTTAGCATGTCATATTACTGAGTAGGGTTAGTGTAGGTTCTTCAAGTTACTGTGTCGGTTGCTGTTGAAACACAAAGTGTACATCTTATTGTATCAAATTACTTTCATATTTATCCCGAACTTCATGCAAATTCATTGTTTTAGGTACTTATTTGAGTTATTTGTGAATTTGCAGGTCCGGGCGCCCGCCTGACCAAGAAAACATGAAAAGGGGGCGTTTCGGGGACAAAATATGCATTCTACCAGACCTGCACGACCATGCTTGCGAGTGCCGACCCCGCATGACCATGCTTGCCAGTGCTGACCCCGCGTGACCATGCTTGCCAGTGCCGGAGCCAGTGCCGCAAGAATTCAAAAGTGCACGACCGTGCATGGTCGTGCGGATGCCCGTGCATGACCTGCACGGCCGTGCGGGCCCGTGCCGATGACCGTGCGAGAACAGAGAAATCTGACATTTTGATCAGATTAAAGCCAATGGTTGACTTTCCACAAATAGGCACGGTCGTGCAAGCCCGTGCAAGTGCCCGTGCCAGACGTTCAGATAACATATATACACATCCATTATCCTCATTTTTGTGTGTGGAGTCTTGGGGATTTTCTCTCAATCAAGTGCAGCAATTTTAGGGGATTCTTGGAGGCTTCCACCAACATAAGATTCATCATTCCATCCTTCAATCATTTCTTGATTTTGGTTTGCATTTCTATGTTTAAGAGCATGTTTTGTAAGCTTATTTTTAGATTGATTGTAGTTGTATTAAGCCTTATGGGCTAAGACCTTTACTATCTAGACATTGTTGAAGCTTTTACTATTGTGATTTTTATCTATGTATGGTTATGGTAATTTGGTTTTCTTTCAAGGAAATGTTGAAGTTATGAGTTGATATTGATGGTGTTCATGCTTGTTAGAATTGCATACCTTGTTAGTCTTACAAATGTTTAGGCATTCATGTTGGAAAATTATGTTCTAGATGTTTGTTTGTAAACTTTGAATGTTCATGTTTTCTTTGTTTACATTGCTAAGTTAGGAATGACTAGTAAATATTAGTTTGGTTATAATATTATTGATGAGCATGAAACCCTACACTTGATATTGGAAAATTGATGAGTGTTGTTATGATTCTTGACTTGGTGATGACTTGCTAGTTAAAGTTTCATAAGTTGATGTTTAATTCATGAGTTTAGCTAATTTAGTGTAATCTTAGGTGGTTAGAATGTTGTTCATGCTATCTTTTCTTTGATTATGAGACTTTGTTGTTTTGACAAACAAGTTGGTCTATGTTTAATTCTTGATTGGAAGCCCATCATGATGATTATTTGTTAGTATTATGTTGCTTGATTGTAATCTAGTATTTATGTTTAGATTCATGATGTTTACCATATCATTACTATTTTATCACATTAGTAGAGTGGATGCGTGTCTAGGTAGTCTTGTTGGATTGATTGTTTCTTGTATTTTTACTTGCTTTGTTTTCATTGTATGCTAGTTTAGTTAGTTAAAAACTCAAATTAAGATTTCTTTGTTCGGTTAGTCATTTACAAAGATTTAGTACTAGAAAATTACCGTATCCATGGATTGACACTCGGTTCTTGCTGACACTTTATTACAAACGATAGGTACACTTGCTTTTCGTGTGTGGTTTAGTTGTAAATGAAAACCTATTTTTAAAACCCGATTTGTGTGGAACTTTTTGTGACATCTGCCCCGATCCGACCCGACCCAGGTACCCGTTTCCCTTATCCGATCTCTTTCTTTTATGATTTAATATTTATTTATACTTATATTTTACTTTTAATAATAATAATATATTTTCCTTCCCGCCTCTTTCTCTCTCTTTCTTTCCGCCTTCCTTTTCTCTTGTCGCCGTCCCGCCCTCCTGTTTAACCCCTCAGCCTTGTTTCCCTCTTTTTCTCCTAACTCTCCTTGTCCTTTGTTTCTTCCCGCCTAAGGTTGTCTGCGCAGCTCCACGCGCCAGACTCCTTACAAGGAAGCCTGCGTGATGACCAGCTGTTCCAGCGATATGCGAGACGAACTCTCTTCGCAGCGCGCTAAGAATTGTAATTCTTCTCGCAGCGCGCTAAGAACGGTAGTTCTTCCCGCGACGCGCTAAGGATTTGTAGTTCTTCTCGCAGCGCGCTAAGAATCGTAGTTCATCCCACGACGCGCGAAGAATTATAGTTCTTCCCGCGGCGCGCTAGGAATTGTAGTTCCTCCCGCGGCGTGCTAAGAAATGTGATTCTTCCCGCGGCGCGCCTTAGCCTTCTCGCGCGCAGCTTTCTCGCGCTAGACTTATCTTTTCTTCTGTTTTATCCAGCCTGTTTGCTTTTGTGTTGTCTTATCTTTTGTGCTGTTGACCTGACCTATCTTATGTCTGAAAAGCCACTTTCGGCGCAGCATGCGCACCAACCCCATTGGTTGGCAGGAAAAGTGACTGACATAATCTTTTGAGATCTGCTTTTCCCATGCTTGACCAGTACCTTTATCTGACCCGCCCATGCCTGTTTACTGTTACCTGACAGCTTTTCCTTGTCCCCTACAGCTGCCATATCTTTTGATATCTTTTGCTTTTGGAATCTTTTGCTTTTTGAGATCTTTTCCTCTTTTCTAGGGATTGTGTTCCCTAGGGTTTCCCTATAAATAATAATCTTATTTTTCCTAACACATCACACACAAACACTTAATTTAACCTCCTCCTTGCTCTCTCTGCCTCCGTCTTCCTCCCTGTTCTGCCCTGCTTTTCCGGTAATATATATTATATATAATAATTTACTTATTAATTATGCTAACTTATAATCAAAACTTAAAACCAATCATTAAAACAATAATCTTATTTATAGGTTAACTTGTGCTTGTTTAAAGTTTGTTCTTGCTTTATCTTACACCGCATCGTTTATCAAGTGAGTAATCTCGTACCTAATCCCTTTTATTTTTAATGTTTTGGGATGTTCATGTGTTCATACAAACTTAGAGTCTTAAACTTATTTATGAACTTTAGTCGCGCAGTATCCCATGTGTTGAGGACGTAGACTTGGCTGTTTATTTGTATGTGTGGATCATTAACCGTCTTGTCGGTCTATTCTGCAGTTCTCATGGTACCATTAGATGAACACGGGAGAACTATCGTTTATGATTTTCTCTTTTGTTTACACTTGCACAGTCTTTCTTGTTTGTGAGCTCAATTGTGAGCACTGGCAGTCTATGAATCTTAGAGTTGGTCCCGATCGGATTACACCCTTGTTGAAAACCAGACATACACATGCTGCGCGCAGATTTATTGTTATCTATGTATTGTATTAAACTTGATTTCTCACCAACACGCAAGTGTTTGACGTTTATTTTAACACATGTTCAGGTTTGCAGTAGCTGTTTTGGAGATTGTGGACACGTAGGAAGTTTTCTTTATTTTTGGACCTAGATTAAAATGTATCAAGACAAGTTATTGCTGTTCGATTATTATGATTTATAATATATTGATTTATGATAAATTATGTTATCTTATGTCTACTTTGCGCGTGCGCGAATGAATGTATTTATTAAATATTGACACCCAATAGTGTCACGAGTAATGAAACAATATGTGGCGCCCCGATGTATAATCCGCCTTTGGTCGGGGTGTTACACTTTTATCCAAATTTATATATATATTCACACACGTCAGTTGCTAATGTTATTGTGTAGGTTATCAATGTTATGTGTAGGTTGTTCATGTTACTGTGTAGGGTTAGTGTAGATTCTTCATGTTACTGTGTAGGTTGCTAATATTTTGTAAAGGTTGTTCATTTTACTGTGTGCTATGTAATATTTTACTGTTTGATAGTATATGTTACAATATTTGTAACTTTCCTTGTGTAGAAGCGTTATTTTGCTAAGTATCTGATGGATGGGTTGCTAGTTATAAGGATTAAATTTACCGCCAAGAATCTGCTTTCAGATGGGAACATTAAAAGTTGGAGGTCTTAGAATCTGAATGAAAGTTTGATTCACCCACGATATTGAACTACAAGGATAATAGTTGGTCATGTTTTTGTGGTTGGTTTAAAGTGTATTTTCTTGACTTAATATTTTGATCTAACTTAATTTAATTGGTCTAGAGACCAATATTATGGAACCTTGGTTTTGATTTGGAAGTTTTTTGTTTAATGCGAAGGGTTCAGTTTTCAATTATTGAATGACAGTCTATGTTACATGGATATTTTCTGAAAATGACAGGCATAGTATTTTTTTCATAGGTTATGAAGTAAACATGTTTAAATAAACGAATCTAAAAGACTCGGTAAAAAAAAGTAAAAAAAATAAGTAAAAACTAATTAAGCTGTAAAAACCACAAAAAATGTCTATAATTATATTAATGTAATTAAAGAATAAATAATAAAAGTTTATAATTAAAATAATTAAATTGTAAGAAAATAAATGAATGCAAAATATTAGTAAAAAATAGTAAAAACCAAAGCATAAACATATACAATTATTATTTTAGTGTCATTAAAGAAATAAATAATAAAAATAAATTATTAAAAGAGTTGAATTATAACATGAATATAAACGACAAATCTTTGATGATTAATTTTGATGAATCAAGATACGTGGAATATATGATTGACTTGAGTATAAAGGATTAATCTTGATCTTTGCTTTATGTATATAAATGTAGGAAGAAGGTGTCTGGGTTTGAATTAAAATTCATCAAATTATAAACCAATATTTGTTTAAACAGGTTTAATAAAATGAATTCTACCCCTATATTTGGGTTTGAAATTATAAACGAATTCTAATAAACAGGTATAATAAAATATTTGTTTGCACATATTAAAATGTCCAAAAATAACATCAATAGTTTCCATATAAACTAGCTAGAAAGTTTTACCATTCTACCCTTGTATTTAATTTTAAAAGAGAAAAAGAAAAAAAAAAATCTGATTGGATGCATTGATTTTTCACACTTCTCACAATAACTTGACTTCTCTCCTCAACTTAACAAATAAACAAAAATACTAGAGATGATGTGTAATAACCATAATCATTTTTGTAACATCTTGAAAATACCATATTTGATTTTGGGCTAAAAATGAAAATTCTGAAAGTTTGAGGAGATAAAAATGAAAATTCTTCGCGCTACGCGAAGTATTTTTGAGATTTACGTCGCGCTACATGAAGCAACAGATAACTGAAACCGAGGTAATGAAGGTTTGCGCGACGTGAAGTAATCTTTCGTGCTACGCGAAACCACGTTAAGTAACCGGATACACGTGTCCAACCACGTGTCAGTACGTGGCACGATTGTACAAAGCATTGAAATTACTACTTCAACCACGTTGTTTTTATTATTATTATTATTATTATTAGGTTATGCTAGGTTAGGTGCATAGATAGTTTATATTGATCAAAGCATTGAAATTACTACTTCAACTAGCATTAGTCTGTCTGTCTGAGACAGACTGTGTAAGAAAGTGCAATCAATAATAAATAATAAATAATTAATAAAATACTTCTATTTAATAAAGGTTCGCAACTTTATATTCATTTTGAATTAGCAAGAGGGGGTTTGTTTGTTTGTTTCGAAAATCTCGTTGTATCTACATGAAGTAACATATATGGAAACTAATGCAGGTGTATAGATGCAGGTAGCTATAGGCACGGATTAGAGTCATGGTGATGAACGATCGCGACACAAGATAGCTCAATTTTGAATATAATCCTGATAATAATATAAAAACAATATTTTGTAGTTGAATACTCGGGTATTTAATTCCCGATTAAGTTTTCAATGTAAATTAATATTTTATAAAAGTCTTCCGCTAAAATAAACCCGCAACTCTGATATATTTTCAAAACATGTACCAACTGGGTGTCACACTCCTGGGCCTGAATCGGGGCGTGCCAATTTTTATTTCTAATATTCATTCTCATTAATCCATGAGTAATGGGTTTAGTTGATATGACCCATTAAAACTAACCGGAGATTTGATTCTAGGATTTTATTTATATTAGTTATTGTTGTGGGTCAATTTCTCGATTGGGATCCTGACTGGTATCTTGTGTGACATCCTGACAACCGGGATCCTTAGCAGGTTCGTAATCCCGAGCCTTGTTTTATTTGAACTAACTAATGTCCTTGCAAGTTATTCTTTGGCTAACAACCTGGAACGACTAGTAGACTTGGTCTTGCTAATAATTCGGAAGCTCAGTTGAATCGCACGTGGAGTTGAAAAATAAGTCATGCGACAGTCACATAGCTAGGTTCTCCGAATTTATAGCTTAGTTTGTTATTTATTTTTCCTATATAATGGGGCTGATGAGAACCTTTTTAGAACACAACTCTCTGATTCAATACTCGCACCATTGTACTTAGCACTTGTTCTCAATCAGCTCTCAAGTTGTAACATATTTTACCTTATTTATAAATTGAGGTAGGAGATAATTTTCCCCTCCCGAGGTTTTTTTCGAAGATCTTTACCAGGATCTTAGGCTTTTCCTCACTATATTAATGTGTTCACCTTTATTTTTACCACATTTTAGCTTGTTGAATACTTGAAGAACACTCTACTTCATTTAACGAATTTGTTCAATTATTAATTCGATAATTTTTAACCAAAACAGTTATTATCATAATCCATTGATTGAGGAGAAAAGAAACAACTTTCTGTATTTAAAAAAAGAAACTAGAAATAATATTTGAAAATTAATAATTGATTTGGTTCCATGAAATATACATCTCACGTGGAAAATATCTCAATAAATATTTAAGTATATTTGTATTTGTGTTCTTATTTTTTTACCTTTAATGTTTTTTCAAACAATTCATTTTATTAATTTAAACGTTGATAAATCTCTTGTATTACACGGGGTTAAAGCTAGTATAGTACATACAATATAATATTTATTTAATGTCTCTAAATAAAATATATAAGTTTTGTATTGGTTCTATTCTAATATATAAACATACAAAAATACGTATATCTAAATGACATGTTTTTTATATCTAAATACATATATGGAAATAACGTAAAGATGTCATTTTATATATATCTAAACAATATATATTCACATTTATATAATATATAAAATTTATATAAAACATGATTATTTATCTAGTTACAAATGTAATCATTTAGGATTTGGATATGTCACGCTTCTTTTGGGCAAGCTCTTTGGTCACCACTTGCACCTACGGTTTTAAGTGTTGTAATAAAACTTGTAAAGGCACATATGGTGGGATCATGCTTAACAATATAATATGGTGCCTTTTGGCTTTGTCTAGTTGGTGTTTTCTTTTATAATTAAAGGTGCAATCTCTTTCATTTTCAATTTTAGTAAAATGCTTTTAGTCTAAAGGTGTTTGTTTAAAAAAACAAATGTTATAGTTAAAAAAAAAGTTTTTATTCTCCTTTTCTAAAAAGTAACGGGTTAGCACATTTTTTTTTCATATGTAATTTCACATACCTTGCTTCTCTTATCAAAACATCTCAACAACTTTCACTTTGTTTTCGTTTCATTATTCTCTTCACTCTACCTTCACCTTACCACCACGAGTTGCAAAATCAACAAGCCCCATATGGTGTACCACACCCGCCATGAATCTTAGTAAACAAACGCCGTCTTTATTTCTCTTTGACTCAGTCATCTTCTTGACCTCCCTTGTTTCCTTACTGACATCCCTAGTTATGAGGTTAAAGCTCCTTATAGTTGCAATTTGAAACACCACCAACGCATATGGTTCAATGTTCTCAACTGCAATCTAACGTACCTTTCCATATATCTCAAAAACCCTAACATTTTATCATCTCCTTTTGAGTAAACCTCCTTTGCGATTATGCATTTCTTCTTGTGTTGTGCGTATTCTAGATTCAACAAAACTCATAGAGTCATAGATATATCACGTCATAAGAATTTAACAAATTAACTTAAACATGACAACGAAAACCTCATCAAGTAAACCACACATTTTTATTTTCTCAGTAAAAACAAAATAAAGCATGTAAAAAAAAAACTAAATTAAAACACAGTTAATTTATCAAGGAAACTTAATCTATTCATATCTTATAAATTATAATCAAAACAAAAAGGCACTATAACAAACCCAAAATATATTCTACCAAATATATCCAATCAAGTTTAAAAATAGCATATGAGAATACATATAACAAAAATATGAGAGTTTGGGATAGAATTAACGAGTTTTTTCACGTATAGTGAATAATGTGATCTATGAGATACTCGGAGAATGAAAATGACCGAATAAGTCATTGATCTGTCAGATGCCAAATGGCTGTAAAGAAAATAACATATGAGAAAGCAAGGAAAGGTTAAAGTTAAAAGGCCAGAAAGCTGATAAGATAAGTCGTTGTTCTTATCGTGTACCCCCACATTATCACCTCACAGTGCCACCACACCAGATAATTCCCCATAACCAAAATCCTTATCCTCTACAACTTCTACTTCTTTAAAATATCTATATATATACAAACTTTATATCTATATAATAATATCTCCATCAAAACCCTACCATTCATACTTCCAACTCTCAATTATTACATTACTGGATGGAATATTCCGTCAACCGTCTGGTAACCGTCAACTTCTACTCTTCACCTTCTCCGCCCAAACCTCACACTCACCGCCGTAGTTTGCCGTTAACAAAACGTTGTCGTTTGAGAGTTGTGGTTGCTGGTGCGAGTGGCTATAGTTTGAATACGCCGGTTGAACCGGTGACTCCGGCCGGCCGGTTTTTGTCGAGTGTGTTGATGAACGAACGGACGGCGTTTCATGACGCCGTGGCTGAGACGTTGGAGAAGTTAGTTGCTGACGTGGATGAAGCGTGTAAGCGTAGAGTGTTAACTGCTGGTTCCAGTGAAGGTGTGCTTCATAGGTAGTCAATCTAATCTATCTTATTCTTCTTCTTCTTCTCTGTTTTTTGTTCAATTTGATATGTGTTAATATCGATTCGTGTGTTGATCGATATCATTCGGTGTCTAATTGTTGAAATCTGCACTATCTGTATCCTTATTAGGTCATTAGCAGTTACAATTAACTTATAACAGATAAAAACACGCAAAATTATGAAGAAATTTTGGAATCTGATATAGAAAAGTAACTTAGGTTTAACTCAGAATTGTTAGTTTAAATTTCAGTGTTCATCTGCTTGATATATTGATAATTATACGCAATTGAATCCGGTTTAGTCCTGTATAAGGATTCAAACAAACTGAACAAGGCCTTGTTATTAAGGAAATGAACATGTTCGTGAGCGGTTCACGAAATGAGCACAAACAATGTTTTATTTGATTTGGCTATCTCAGAATGGTGAATGTTAAAACGGTTCGATCTGGCTACATAAACTAGCTACAAAGTTTATGTTGATGTTGTTTTAAAATTCATATTCATCTGCTAATTTACATATAAGTTAATCACCTAATACGCATAAGTTAATTTACATATAGTTTAATAGTTAATAATTTTACTTAAATCTGTATGCTAAGATTGGAAAACTCAATTAAACGTAAACAAACATAAACTGACATAAGGAGCACATTATCGAACATTCACGAACACAATTGAACGAACATGGCCTCTGTTCGTGTTCGTTCATTTAGTTAATCGAATGAAATTCCTTGTTCATGTCCATTCATTTACTAAACGAACGAACATAGATGAACTTCTTGCCGAATAGTTCACGAGCAGTTCACTGGTTCATTTACAGCCGGTCCTAGTCTTGTAGTTTGTTAATCCAATTATGTCAAGTGTTTGTAAGAATTTGATATAGGAAATCTAGGTTTAAATCAAACTGTTAGCTCGAATTTTAGTGTTTACCTACTTGATCTGTTCATAATTACGAGATCTGTTCATAATTACGAGTAATTGAATCCAGTTTAGTCCTCTAATTTGTTAATCTAATTGTGTTCTGAGTTTGTACAGTCGATTTTGGAAACCCAGGCTTAAATCAGAGTTAGTTTCAGTTTCAGTGTTTATCTCCTTGATCTGTTCATAATTGTGACCAAGTTAATCCAGTTAGTCCTCTAAATTGTTAAGTTAGGTCCGTTAGTTTGTTAATCAAATTATGGCCGGTTAAGTCAGAATTGTTAGTTCCACTTTCTGTATCCATCTGCTTCATCTATTGATAATAATTTTGTCCTCTAATTTATGTGTCCAATTATGTAATAACAGGAGGATTGCTGACCTAAAAGCACAGGAATGCAAAACCTCTGTAGAAGATGTGATGTACATGCTAATCTTTTACAAGTTCTCAGAACTCAGAGTTCATCTTATTCCACCTCTTTCAAAGTGTATATATAACAACAGGCTAGAAATCCTGCCTTCAAAAGACTGGGAACTCGAATCCATTCACACCTTTGAGATCTTGGAGATGATAAGAGAATACCTAACATTTGTTATCGGATGGAGATCCGACTTTAACGTAACCGAAACTTGGGCCACAACCAAAATCAAACACTCCAATCTTTGTCAAATCTACACAGCGTCCATCCTGTTCGGTTACTTTCTCAAATCAACCAGCATTAGGCATCAGCTAGAGCTCATGCTTGTTGACCCTGTTGATGACATGATAATGAACTCGTACATATGCAGAACAAAGAATCTGGTATTCGGTTACACACACAACAAGATGAAGGTACCAGCATCCCCATTTGATGGTACGAAAGAAAGAGAGAATTTGCTTTCATATTTGAATGGATTCACGCCTGATTCACTAGCAGAATGTGCTCAACCGAATTCAAAAGAGGCTTTGAATTTGATAACAAAACATACTTTTGCACTTTTTGGTGATGTTGAATCTGAGAATGTGATATCTACGTCGTTTGCTACTTTGAAAAGATTGGTTTTGGAGGCGATTGCTTTTGGTTCGTTTCTTTGGGATACAGAAGAGTATGTGAAGACGGTATATACTCTTGAGGAGATTAACTGATTTTCAAGAAGCCAGAAATTGTAGAGAACTTTTGGTATAGTAAGTTTTATGATAATGTATATATGTTGATCTTTTTGTGTAAATATGAGCTTTAACTTATGGTACATATATGTACAAAGTCAGGGTTTTTGGGTATTATAATCATTTTGGTTTGCGATTAGTTGAAAATCATGGTTTAATCTGTTGTTTTTGTTAGCGGTTAGTCAACCAGGTGAGCCGGTTTGGGTCGTGATTATAAAAAGCTTTAGGGCACGTTCGTTTCACGGACTTTTTTTAAAGGATATGGAATTGGAATTGGAATTGTAATGGAATGTTTAAGAATCTCTATCATGTGTTTGGTTGGTTAATATGTATTGGAATTGGAACTGGAATTGGTTTCGAGCTGACAAGAGTTTTTGCACTGGACGGGTCGGGTTTCGGTTTCCTTTGTTTCTTTTTGGTCAGTTTCGGAGCACTGGACGGGTTTCGGTTTCTTTTGTTTGTTTTTGGTCGGTTACGGATTCGTTTTTGGCCTTTTGTTTCGTTGTAGTCGGTTTTTTCAGTTTTATTTCTGTTCGGTTTCAGTTTTTTTGCTTCGTTGTGGTCGTTTTTTCAGTTTCATTTCTGTTCGGTTTTAGTTTTTTTGTTTCGTTTTGATCGATTTTTTCGGTTTCCATCAATTCGGTTCAGTTTTGGTTTGTGTTTTGTTTTGGTCTACTTTCGGTTTCGGTTCATTTTTGGTTTTTTTTTTAAGAACGAGGGCAAAGGCGGAAACGTTTTAATTTTTTACATTTTTCGATTTTTATTTATATTTTGAGTTATGATTTTTTTATTAATTTTTTTGAAATTTTTTTGGAGGGGTTTTTATTGTTAATAAGAAAATCCTTAACAATCCTTTAAAATAGGTGAGATTTTAATGTGAGATTTGATGGGATTTAGTTTCCATTCTCATTCTTTCATTTAATGAAAGGAACGTATCAATTCATGGGATTTAAAATCTCATTCCTTAGAATTCATTTCAAATCCTTAAAACGAACAGGTATTAGGGTATTTATTTATGGGAAAATTTTCAAAATAGTCTATTTAATAAGAAAAATTTTCAAAATAGTCTATTTGATAAGTGAGATTCTCAAAATAGTCCTACTTTTTTGTAGATTTTAAAAATATCCATTCAAAACCATTGACGGAGACAATTTTTAAATGAAATCCATCTTAGCCGATGAATTTTGAACCAAATGCGTCTTCAAACAATTTTTAAACCAAACTCATTCACTCAGGTAACTTTTTGACCAAATCCACATGCTCCAATAATTTTTGAAACAAATTTATGGTTTTGAAAAACGTGTTTTCTTGAAATCCGACAACATTGAAAATTTGTTTTATCTTTTAATATTTTATAATTATAATTAAATTTACTTATATTTAGTTTTTCTTTTATAACTTTTAAAATATAAAATATAAATTTTATAAAATTTTGAATACACCGTTGAGACGAGCTTATTTTTGTCTACATGCCGATATAAATTTTACTTAAGCCGAGTCGAGTCAAATTCAAGGCTGGCTGGGGGGTGGCGCCGGTTGGACCGCCGGCCAGGGCATATAATTTTTAGGGGCCAAAATTTTTTGTATATATTTTTTTATATATAAATTTAAAAATATAAAACTTATAAAATATGAATTGATCTTTACCATCTTATAATTATTAGGCCCGAAATTATTTTTTTATCCATAATCCATTTAATTAAGTTTAAATTATTGGGCCCAAACTAAAAATAAAAACTAAAAAAATAAATAAAAGCCCGATGCAAAATAAAAGAAATAGCAGTTGATTGAAATTTCTCTTTGGTTCCTTCCTTCTTTACGAATGTTGAACAACTACCAACCCAACCGACCACCATTGTTGGTTCGTTGTTAACCACCAGGCTCCTCCATGGTTTACCAAGCTAGCCACCAAGGACCAAGCTATTTTTTTCCAATGTTAAGACTTAGGAGAGTTTCACGAAATATTAGTTAATTCGTTAATTATTACGGTACTTGATTTTAATAATATATTTTTCTATGTTTATTGTTATAACATTAAGCCTCGTTTAAAAAAATTAGCGTATGTATTTCGTTACTCGTTAAGGCTATGGGCCTTTTTTTCGGGTTTGGCCGAGGTATTTAAATCCTCGGAGACGGTCCTGGTCAAATTTATGTCGAAACGTTAAATAAAAACTTGACCCGACTTGGTTTTGAATAAAATTTATGTCGATACGTAGATAAAAATATGCATATCTCAATGGTATATTCAAAATTTTATAAAACTTTATATTTTAAAAGTTGTAAAAGAAAAACTAAATATGAGCAAAATTAATTATAATAATAAAATATTAAAAACACAAATAAGTTAGTTTGGAGAAGTTTCATCGACAACCCCAAATATTGGTTCAAAATGGTTTGGGACCTCATTATTAAATTTAGTTGACATCTTTTCATTGGTTGCTGAAATATGTCGGCTCATTTACAAATGCGTCGCCTCAGACGGATATTGTATGAACTTTTTAGGACTTATCAACAAATCAGGATTATAAAAGAACTATTTTGAAAATTTCTTATCAAATAAACTATTTTGAAAATTTTTCTTTTATTTATAATTGTTAGTTGATTAATGATAATGATCCCATTGTATATGGGAAAGTTGATTCACAATGATCCCACAATAAGTATGTACATACTACTACTACTCTTATTATTATAAATAATAAGTTTGGTGACGTTAAACAATGATTGGTCAGTGTTTTGGTTCATAATTTTTATTGTTTTTTCTTTTTTTTTATATTGATAATTAAACGTTTATTCACGTCCTCTCGCCATTTGAGACCGACAATGCTCGGGTTTTACCGACTCACCACAGCAAAACCTGGAGTGACAAAGCTCCGGTTTTACTAACAACCGGGTTTTACCAGCATGTTTGTTTTAGTTCCGATAACGGCCCAACACAATAAATAATGCTCGGGTTTTACCAACGTATGGGTTTTATCGATTCACCATCCCAACGTCCGACATTGACAATAATTGGATTTTACCAACGTATGGGTTTTACTGGCCAAATAAACGTCGTTTTAAATATTTTATTTGTTTATTAATTTAAATAACTTTTTTCTTAGGTTTCAATGCTTAGGTTTTACCAACATTGCATATAACGAATGTAACTGATATTGACTGAATTCGCGTCGACTCACTATCGTAACGCAACTGGTTCATAAACAGCTCCGACCTGGCCTGACGCAATGCGCCGGGTACATAAACTAGTTTATTATATTTGTGGCATATTCTTTACAAAATATATGTTAGCGTAAAAGCTTTATGGTGGGTTTGGTGTGATTAATTCTTAGTTTAATGAGATGTTATAACCCGTTAAAGGGTTATCTAGGTTTGGTGAGACTCATATCTGTGAATTCGGATCAAACTTATGAGAAATCTCAATTTATACAAATAAAGCAATCTTGTAACTCAACCAAAGAGCTTTTAAATGTTTTGTTTATATATATATATATTTAAGATATAGAAATCTCTTAATAAAGATAAGCATAAAATAGCCATTCAATAAGTTAACTTTAATAAAATAGGTAACTATGTGATATATATGTTTTAGGAAGGGAAAAATATATAATTTGATTTGTTTAGCTTGGAGAAATATGTAATTTATATCTTAGAAGGAGATATATGTACGTAAATGCCCCTTAAATATATGTTATTAGATCTTCTGCAACATCATTTGTAACTTTAGCGTTACTATTTAACCGTATTGATGTGCTAAAAATAGTTATTAATTTATTAACTAAATAAACGCTAATCTAGACACTAAGTAATAATTCTAGACTCTTAACTTAACTAAAACTACTAACCGGCAAGTGAACCGGTCGACTCTAGTACAGCTAAGTAAGTCCGGATATCGAACCCACGAGACTTTTTAAATTATGTAAACTAGCTAAATTAGACTCAACTGCATATACGACCATTTATTTATATTATTGGGGGGGTTTACTAAAAACTAATATTAAACGAATATTAAATTAATCACTAAAGCTTAAAGACGACTTAAACCTAGACTTAATTCAAATGATGACAAGCAACCACCTAGGCTAGAATCCCTAATGTATCAACTGTCAAATAGTTAGAAAATGCATGTTATGGAACTGGGATCGTAAAATAGATGGTTAAAAGAAAACCCAAACAGGACCCTTGACCCTTCTCAAGAAGACACCTATGGATTTCTATTAAGTTCTTAAAAACACCAGTTTAATTAGTCTCGCTTACGGTCGCTAATTTATTTTATGACAAGTACCTCTATAAGAAATCCTACCTTACAGCGCGGAAATCAAATGTAGTTTAAAGTGTTCACTCGACTAGATAAACAAAGCTGAAAAATCAAACCTAGACGGACTCCTTACGAAGAACTAAATCTAGCAATCTTAATCAACCAAGACTTATCAATAATCTATCACCTTACAGCTATATAGATTAGTAGCACACTTAGGTCTATTTGATTTATTAATATTGTTCCTATGGTTTTATTGCAAATCAATCATAAACTAGTAAAAAACACACAGTAGATGACCTAACAGAATCCTATTATATGATAGACAATCACCAAGGAAACTGTGAAACAATAAAACTCGTCAAACAATCCTAAGCACACATATGCATCGAATAGATAACAAGAAACCTCTTACTTAATCATAAACCATAACAAAAGCAAAGTCCAAACTAAAATCCAAAATCAACAAAAGTTCATCATAAACCTAGGTAGTCTAGTGTTTTAGCCAACAACCATACTCAAGAACAAACCAAATAAATAAGGTTCAAAGGCTGAATTCATAAAGAAAACAATAAAATCAAACCGAATAATAATGATGTTTGGATGAGTAGGCGAACCCAAACACTCTTTACTTGAACCAACGTGCTCTTCTCTTGCTTTCTGTCTCTTTGCGCCTGCCTCTTAATAATTATGTGTCAGCTCCTTTTTCGTGTTCTGAGTAGAAAACCCTCCTAAACCTTTTGATCGTCTATTTCCAATCCGAACAGGGGGCCTTATTTTAATGAGTCCTTGAAGTCTATTTTATATCTCTCAATTTATTGCCGACCTTAAGATTGTTGACCTGATTCCTTTTACTTGTTGGACCGAATCACATGTGGGCTTCCTCACCACAATATCATTGTTCCCTTATTTCCTTTTTGCATAATGGGGCCCACCTGATATAGTAAACGATTTCAATATGTTATGAAACAAGATAAGTTAAACCACTTTATGAAATTTCATTTACTTTGTTTTACTTTCACGTGACTTTCTTTCTTTTTTAATTATATAATAATAATAATAATAATAATAATAACAAGCATTATACAAAATTTATTTTACGTTTCACTCGTTAGTCTTAAGTTTAGTAAAATACTATATTTTAGCTCGTTGTCTTTTAAAACCTTAATAAAACACATATGAACTAATTAAAAATAAAATTTAATAAAATCTGGCTCAAAAGTACTTAAACATGTAGGAAATGTATAATAATATGTATATTTTAGACCATATCACGTATCATGTCTTTGGATACCGATTTCCGCCTTTCAAAAATAAATTTAACCGTATCATGTACATTAGTGATAGTTTCATTAATAAATTATAGTTTCAGGATGAAATATAAATCATTATAAACATGAAAACAGTAAGAATCAATTTGCTGTTATTATTATGTTTGTTTTTATAAGTGTTTGCTGTTATTTTTTTTTTCATATTTGCTGATTTCCGATTATGAGACGTTATAAGTATTTGTTGATTTACATTTTGTTGCTATTATTAAGTTTTTTTTTCTTATGCAATAAGTGTTTGCTGTTATTATTTTATTGCTAATTTTTATTCTTTTGTTATTATTATTAGATTTTTTTTCTATGTTATTATAAAACATTGTTTATGTGTATTGGTATTGTAGTTTGTATTGTTTTCTACGATTTTATTTTTGGTATATTGGTATTGTATCATACATTATCATATTAAGATTATTTTGTATATGAATTTTTCCTATTATATCATATTATAATTACTAGGTTAGATCACGTGTTTCATACGAATGAAAAATATAATAAAAATAAAAAATTGTTATTTGTAATACATTAATTATAAGTGAATTAACAATATATTATTTAGAAGTTAAGAAATTCAACACAATAGCTACTTAAGTGGAGTTTGTAAGCATCTTTAGTTTGAAACATGAGGTCATGGATTTGAGACTTGTATCACACAATAATTTATTTTTAAAAATTTTACAAAATATTATCTTCATATGAAGATGGTTGTATTTAAAGAGAAACCGGGCCATGGGTTATAATATAACTAAACGGGTTCATGCTTCAAATTGTGTTTGAAAGAAGAGATGATAAAATAGGAAACTGCTCACATGGCATCTATGTGGCATCCTATGTATAAGCCCTAGAATGATGTCATATGAAAAAATCATGTTGCTTTAATATACAGTTAGATGTTTATTTATGATGTATACTTATATGCTAGTGTTTTGTGATGTGACTTACACTAGTATTTTTGTTTTATAACTAGGGATGAGCTGGGGATGGTACCGGTACCGACCGATACCGATTCCGAAAATCTCGATCCCAAAATTCGAAAATAGTTTGTACCGCTACTGGTACCGAAATGTTCGGTCGGTACCAGTATCAGTTCGGTAGCGGTATGGTACCAGTATTTCGTGAAAAAATAGGGAAATACCGGTACCGGTACCGTACCGATACCAAAAACTCAAAACTTGGTGCTGATTCGGTACCGACGGTACCAAATCGGCGGTACCGGTACCAATCGGTACCCGTACCAAAAACGCTCCATCCCTATTTATAACTATGAAGATGATTTCACAGATTTCATCCATCCATTTTTATTTATGTGATGTATGAGATTTCACTTTAAAAGATAAAAATGTGTCATGTGTATAGCTTTAGTTTTTCAATATTTGTAAAATTTTAAAGTTCAATAAGGTTTGTACATTAAATACAAGTTTGAGTGACCCTGACTTATACATGTACATATAGGTGTTAAAAGGAGTCATGCTCTAGATTATTTGGCGGTACCATACTGGTATAGTGCATCATTTTTTTGGGTTTATTTTAATTTATTTTTTTTAGTTTAGTTATGGTACCGTAACAAACATAATAAATTGGTGTCGCTAAGCCCCCATTGGGTCACTTAGCGACACTATATTGGTCCATGGTGTTTTCGTTTTTTTTTCTGATACCATAAAGAAAACTTACTAGATGCCAATTTTGTTTTTGTTTTTTGGTTCCGGTATGGTGACGAAAACCGACCAAATTCACGTAAACTCATCGCATTTTGTTTTAATTCCGGTACCGTCGCAAACGTAACACGAATGCATATTATTTTTTTTAGTTCCTATACCATAACAAACATGACGCAAATGACCGAATTTGCGTAGACTCATCGTTTCAACGCCCGAGATCGACAAGACTTGAGTCTTCCCAACGTCCAAGTTTTTCCGACCGACGCTACCGCATTTGTCCAACTCAATTTATATATATATTTTTATTTTTTGGTTTTTAGTTTTAGAATCATAACGTACATAATCGAACCGGCTGTATTCGTGTCAATTTACAGTCTCAACTTTTGGATTTATCACCGCCTGTATTTACCGACATGCTCCTGCGCTATGCACCCGGTAAACCACTAGGTAAGTAACAAATATTTTGTAACTTATGCCCTAAACCGATAACGAATAACAAGAAACGATGACGAAACATATTTATCAAATTATTGGTTTTAATTGAAAAAAACAAAATCGAACAACAAACACCAAACATTTTTGACCCTTATTTGAATAACAAAACTTAGTTTCTAGGTGTATTTTTCGGGTTAGTTTTTCTGTTACGGTTTATCCAGACCCGAAATCTAACCCAAATCTCTTACGGTTTCTTTAGGTTCAGGTAATTCGGGTTCAGGTTTTCTCGGATTGGGTTAATCGGGTTTCGAGTATCTTAGGAAAAAAAATACATTGCTAAATTTTAATGTAGCATATTTTTCTTTACTCCTAAAAAAAATAAACGATTAAACATTATAAAAAGAGTAAAATTTAACAAAGTTCACCCACACGAAATAAGACCGACATAATCGTCTTTAGTATATCATGATTAGGGTGATGTAGTTGTTTCTAGTCATAAATTGAAACATTAATAAACAATAAACAATCGATTCATAATAGATAGAATGGAAACAGTCGATTTAGACTAAACTCTGATAACGTCAATGGCTAAAACTTAGTCTATAAGGCCTAAAAATATATATGGTTTTAAAACTAAAAGTTTATTCGGGTTGACCCAAGAACCAGCCCGACTTACTTCGATTCAGAGCCATTTCTTGGGTTCAGGTTTCTCAGGTCAGGTTAGTTTCGGGTTTTCGTTAAAAGTAACACCACTGTTAAATAATTTATATTAAAATCAGATGCATCTTGAAAGAAAAAAAAAGAAGAAACAAGAAAGATAGCATGTCAGGTTCGGTGCCGGCGGAGTGCGATCGGTTTTACCAGGCACTGGTGCAGTGCCACAAGAGACTCCCTAGCGGTCCGTCTCGTGAGGCCGGGTGCCGCCTGCTGAACCGATCACTTGGTGAGTGCATGATTGGATTCATCTGCCCTGAGGAATCAGCCGCCGTTAAGAGCCTCTGTGCCAATCAAGGAACCGCCCTCAAGCGATCTCAGTGCCAACAAGCCCAGATCTCCCTAGCCACTTGCATCTCTTGCCATCAAGATCCCTGATTTTATTTATTAATTCATTGATTCATTGCTCGCTTTCAAGTAGGCCTGTCAACGAACCGAACATTCGGTGAATTGTTCGGCGGGAAGTTCGTTTATTTAATAAACGAACGAACATGAATAAAAAATTTGTGTTCGTTTAATTAAACAAACAAACATTAGCACAGGTTTCGTTCGTTCATTTATGTTCATGAACGTTCGTTTATGTTCGTTTATTTATGTTTGTTATATCTGTTTATTTATGTATTACTAGAAAATAATTAAATATTACCTGGATAAATCATTTACTTAAAGATTTATATTTGTTAATTTGTGTTCATTTAAGTGTTTCATTTATGTTCGTTCATGTTTGTTTCTGTTCATTTACATTTGTTCACATATGTTCATTTATCTTTGTTCAGTTATGTTTCGTTTAGATTTCAAAAAAACATAAACGAACACGAATGCTCTTTTTTTAAATAAATGAACATGAATATACATCTTTATTTGATTAAATGTTCGTGTTCGTTTGATCCGTTTATAGGCTTTTATTATTCATATTGATAAATACATCGGTCTTAATCTGTAGGCTCTACCAATTTTCTTTGTGTTCGTGAACACATTCATTTTCTTAATGAACGAACACGAACATAAAATCTCGTTCGGTAAGTGTTCGTTCAGTTCGTTTAAAGCGCTACTTTCCAGAGGTCAGACTCAATTTTTCTTCTATGCGATTATTCTACAAATTAAATAACTATTCTACTGCAAATAAATACGGTAGATTATGCGATCGAATCCGGCCACAGGTTAATATAGGAAATATCTACAAATAAATATCTATCTATTCTGCTAAGTAGTACAACAAAATCCTATGGCTTTATTTGGTTTGGTTTCTTCCAGCCGATTTCTGAGTAATTTGATACTAAATTGACTTACTGAAAAACATTTTTAACAAACCGATGGTGAGATCTAACATTACTTATTCTAAGATTTTAAACTTAACCATAATCAGAGTTCTGTAACATTGGGTTTGAAACTGAAAGTTGTGGCTCAATCGTCAACAATACGGCTGGACCAACTATAGTTCGGAGCTACAACTAAATCCGGAAGACCAAACACTAAATGTATTTTGTGCGACATGTTTTTTTCAAACAATTACACCCAAAACCTTTTCTTTCAAACGAAATACATCAAGTAAAATTGTACACAACTACATCTTTAAGTAAAATCAAAATGAAATCAAAGTCTTGAAAATATCATGTGTGATCACTGATTTTGAATAAACAATATAAAATTTTCAATACATTAGAGAGGACGGGCACTCCATGACAAGTTTTGAGCCCATATGATAACACCATCGCCACCTATTTACATAATTTACGATCTTGATAATATTTCTTTGTCGTGTGAGCCTGTTGCCTGCAAACTTATGAAATCTCATAAATATCTTGTTAACCAATTGAATCAGATAAACACAACTAGACAAGTGACCTTCCATATATTTAAAATCGGGCAACCGGTGGAAGCTTGTTAAAACATATCAATTCAAACATAAAAATTGAGTTTAATAATTCAACCGTTTTAAGTTTTGTATCTTAGGTGTAGGAATGAGTTGTGTTGTAGAATTGAATTTGATGTAGAAATAAAGTGGACTCGTTAAAAAGAGGTATGTTTTTAAGGGTATACCGGAAGATCTCAACATTTACCGAGAACAATTTATTTGTTCAACTTATAAACACTCTTGAAAGAATAGATCTATATCTATAGACAAGAACAACCCGTTGAAGATGATTTTTTGTATAATTCTTCATACTTACAAACTCTTATGCTTGAAAAAATTAAGCGACACATAATTATCAGCATGCTATGATAGCAATTCACCTTTTAAACTTGGTGCAGAATCCACACTTTTGAAGTGAAACGAATAGTTCTTGTATAGGATGATTCTTTGTTGCAAATTGGTTGACCGAGTTTTTAAGCAACCCCAATGATTTACTTCCAATGATTACTCAATACTTATTTTGTCTTAATTATAAAGAAGTTTGGTCTCATATATTCGTTTTATATGACAAGTTATAGTTTGTTCATAACTTTTATCGTTTATTTTTGAGTATTTTAACAAAGCTGGATTTGGGTATTTAACCGTTTGTTAGTAGAACGTGCTTACTGCTGCATAACGTAGGAGCCTAAGGATTAACATTGAGCAGGTAAAAATATATTAATAAGTTGTAAAAAATACCGTCGCATTTCACAATGCAAGTTCAACTGGTTCATTTCTAAGTGTGACACCATAAATATGAAAGCATAAAATTAAGTTCAAAGAAATGCTTTAAAGAAAAGTCCAAAGATTTAGAACCATGTATCAAACGTCTTTTTTCAGTTGCACCTTACTTTTGTCAAAAGCCATGCCTTTTTGACTTAAAACTTCCACTCACAAATGAACACACTATTATTTTTATTTGTTAATATATAGTAAAACTGTCTCCATCTAATGGCTCAATAACGGTGATTATAACAAAAACCTTTTGACGAACCAAATGATTCAAATAAATCTCAAAGGTGTTCTTTACAATAATCAAAACTACTAAATAATAAACTTAGATCTAAACTTATAGATGAGATTCATAGTTCAAAGAAATCAAATAAGAAATAAAAAGATATTAAATAAAACTCAATTTTCAACTAACTCAAAAGTTATGAGTTTGACACCGGTTCAAATCAAGTTAGAAGTTGATGCTCCTACATCACTTGCCATTAAAAAATTAGTTTTCATTTCCCGAAAACCATGTGACTTATCACATTCGTGATAACTAATATACTATAAGTCATTACTCATTTGATGATAATATTATGCATTATAAAGTACTAATATTTTCTTTTTTTTATTCCTACTACAAATATAGCTATTTTTCATATGAATACTACAACTGAAAAAATAAACAAAGCCAGTTGTCGGGTTTGAAGCAAAGCAAGGGCCACCGTACTAACACGTTTTGAACCTAAACTTGTATTTATTATGTTATGGATAAATCAATAAGCTCACGTAACCTCTCTCACACCTTATCCATCACTTTCCAGAACACATAAATACGCTGTGGCTGAAACTGCTGGTGACGTGGACAAATATGGCCGGAAAACTAATGCAGGCGGTGTCGTACGATTCTTACGGCGGAGGCTCCGCTGGTTTAAAGGTATCTTTTTTTGTCTTCATTTAGCTTCTAATTAAGTTGCACTCTCATAAACCCTAAGTCCGATCCCACACTTAAACTGGTACAAATTCAAATCACCTTCAATTCGAAGATTTTTAGTTTTCTGACTCGTGATCGGCTTGCAAAAAGCTTGAATCGAACTAGCTCAAGCTTGAAAATAAGCTTTCTCTATAAACAAACCCGAGCTTCGCTTATTAGCCTAGCCTATTAAATATTTAATACCTTATTTAAAATATTTAGTATATATTTATTTAATTTATGAATTTATGATAAAAATAATTAACTAATGAATATTATGTTATATTATATAAATTAATTAGTTAATAATAAACGAACCTTGCCTAAGACAAGCTCGAGCTAGAAAAACTACTCATTAATCGAGCTCGAGCTTTAGAAGTAGAGCTTTAAACAAGCCGAGCTGGAAGTCCTGTAAGTTAAATGAGCCCGCGAGCCTAGTCGAGCTCGGGCTCTGCTTGGCTCGTCTGCACGCCTAGTTTTGTTATATCGACAATCTCACTTCATAACACTAAGCTCCATAATCATTGTTGTTGAACTTAAACGTCTATTTTGGGAATTGGAAGAATATTAGATAGATTTAAGATAGGGACTATATAACTTGCATATTGTGGATTCAAATTGAATGTTAGTGATGCTGAATCTATATCTTCTGCAGCATGTTGAAATACCTGTTCCTGCTCCTAGTAATGGTGAAATTCTGCTTAAAATCGAAGCATCAAGCATTAATCCAATCGATTGGAAGATTCAAAAAGGAATTGCTCGACCCGTTTTCCCCAAAAAGTTTCCCTATATACCAGGTTAGTTTCAAAACCGAGCTAAGATTTGTTGTTTAATTTACTTTTAGTTGTACACTTGTCTGGTTGACTTCACTTGTACCGTATAAGATTTGTTGTTTAATTTATTTTTAGTTGTACACTTGTCTGGTTGACTTCACTTGTACCGTGCGATATAGTGTACGCACATTATACTGGACGATACAAGTCTTCCACTCTGGCAGACAAGTGTACGACTTGGAAAGTGAGACGACATATCCGAGCACCGGGCCTTACATAATACTTGTTTGTTGGATGTAGTTACTGATGTGGCCGGAGAGGTGGTGGAGGTTGGATCTGGAGTAGAGAAATTTAAAGCTGGTGACAAAGTTGTTACTTACCTTGTAAGTTTCATTTTTGTAGCTTTGTTTTTATTTATTGGTAATTACAATGTAATTTACTTTCCTGATTGGATAATAGGGCGGTGGTGGTGGAGGACTAGCCGAGTATGCGGTGGCTAAAGAGAGCTCAACGGTTCAAAGACCACCCGAGGTCTCAGCTGCAGACGCTGCAAGTCTAGTTGTCGCAGGGTGCACCGCTCTTCGTTCCCTCACTGTAACCGGCGGGCTAAAGCTAGACAAAACCGGACCACTCACAAATGCCCTTGTAACCAACGGTTCAGGCGGGGTCGGTCACTATGCGGTCCAACTCGCAAAACTCGGAAACACCCATGTCACCGCAACATGTGGGGCCCGCAACATCGAGTTTGTCAAAAGTTTAGGAGCCGATGAGGTTCTAGACTACAAGACCCCGGAAGGAGCGAGCCTCAAAAGCCCATCGGGCCAGAAGTACGATCTCGTGATACATTGCACGGTTGGGATCCCGTGGTCAACCTTCAAGGCTAACTTGACTCCGACAGGGAAAGTGATTGATTTGACGCCGAGCGGTGGGACATTTTGGAACTATGCGGTTAATAAACTTACGTTCTCGAAGCAGCAAATTGTGCCTTTAATTGCGGTACCGAAGGATGAAGAGATCGAGTTTCTTGCGAATTTGGTGAAAGAAGGGAAGATTAAAAGTGTCATCGACTCGACATACCCGTTGAGCCGAGTTGAAGAGGGATGGGCCAAGAGTATTGAGGGTCATGCTACTGGGAAGGTGGTTGTGGAGTGTTGACATGGAGATGTATCTTATGTGTGTTATATACAATCGTGAAAGTATAAGTATATGTGTGAGGCTTGGGTCTTGGTTTATAGAAGTTGTAATAATAAATTAAACAAAGGAAATATGCGCATAACTATTTTTAGCAGTGTTTTAAAAACCGGTTTAAACCGGCCGGTTCAACCCGTTGAATCGGATTTCGGTGAGCAACCCAGTACATTTGAGCGGTTTTATGGAACATCAAACCGGCCGGTTTTTATAGAAAACTGGTTTATACCGGTAAACTAGTTTAAAAGCCTACAAGATTTTTTTTTTGTTTCAGACCACCCTTTTTTTTATATATTTTACTTATTTCCTGTAATTTTTGTATATTATAATTATATAACTAAAACTTCTTATTTATTATTTTAGGAAATGAAAGTACTTATATTATTGTTGATTAGGATGACGATGAGAGTGAATTTAACCTTTTAAGCCATTGTAAACTCGATGCATACAATACTCCAATGGTATAAATTTATTGCGAATCTCTATTTTAAAAGAACTTTGTTTGAAAATTAAGTGTTTTTGACTTTTTAGTGTATTGTATCTATGTGATAGTCGTGTATTTACTTTTATTCTTATATTAGGCGTTGATGAATTTAATATTATAATTGGATTTACTTGAAAACTAAATACTGTTATTCGAATATTAGGTGTTGATGATTTTAATATTATAATTAGATTTATTTTAGACTAAAAGAGAATAGAATAAATACATGTTTGATCATTTTAAATCTTATTCCACACCAATGAATGTAATTGACATAACGGTTCAAGGGGTTAAAACCAATATTCTTGGATTGGGTGGTTCTTTTATGCAAATTGGTTCTCCGATTTTTAAGCAACCCAAACAGTTAAATACTTATTTTGTTTTTTGATTATAAAGAAGTTTTGGTTTCAAATTTTAGTTTAATATCACGAGTTAAAGTTGTTCATAACTTTTATCGTCTATTCTTGAGTAACAAAGCTGGATTCGAGTATTTAGCCATTTGTTAGAAGAACACGTTTACTATGACATGATGTTGGAGCCTAAAGACTAACACCAAACACGTAAAAATATAGTAATAAGTTGTACAAAATTCTCGTCGCATCTCGTGAAGCAACTAGTTCGAATCTAAGGGTGAAACAATATATATGAAAGCATTAAATTATGTTCAAGAAATGTTTTAAAGAAGAAGTCCAAATATTTGCAGCCATGTATCTGAGTATGACTTTTATTTGGGTCATAGCCATGGTTTTTGACTCAAATTTGAAATTTCCATTCAAAAGTAAACAAACTATTATGTTTGTTTTAAAAGGATATATAGTTAATTTGTTTCTATTTAATTTTATATATGTCTTCAAACCGATGCATTATGCAACTAGGGATGGCAATGAAATGAACACGAACTTGATAGAAATATCTGAAATGTTTGGGACTACCTTCTAATTTTTTCGTGAGTTTGGAATTTATAATATACCCAATAACATAGACATTTCATCAAATTTAATTATGTGTGTATGAAAGCCATCAACTAATCAAATGGTTCAAATAAACCTAAAAATGTTATTTACAGTAATAAAACTACAAATAAAGCTACTAAATGATAAACCTTATATCAACTTATAGGTGAAATTCATAGTTCAACAAAGAAACCAAATAAGAAATAAAAAGATATTATATTGATCTTCTTCAAATAAAACTCAATTTCCAATCTTAGATGATAATATTATACACTAGTTTAAGTCCCTGTGTTACGTAAGTTTATTTAGGTTTTGTTTTTAATCATTTTGCTATTTTATATTTTGTAATGATTGTTTTATTTTTTAACGTAGTTTTGTTTTGATTTATATGTATATATTAGTTTGTTACGTCATTATTTTTTTTAACGTTTAGACTCTTTCAATTGAGATATGTAGGTTTTTTAGATTTTTAACTTATGAGCATAAACGAACACGATCATGCTGTTTTTTTAAAACGAACAGACATGAACACAAATGTTTGTTTTAAGTAAAAGGGATGGTTGATGTAGGTGACAATTAGGGGTGACAAATGTGACCCATTTTGAATGAGTTGTAATAAAATGTATATAATGAGTCAGAATAGGTCAAACTAAAAAAAGAAAAGGATTGAAACGAGTCAAAACGAGTTGACATTTATTAAGTTTTTCTTTTAATGGAACGAGAAAAACGGAGGAAACTTGGTAGCTTTTTTTTTTTTTTTTTTTTTTTACTTTTTAGCTTTTGATTTATATTTCGAGTTATAATTTTTTAATTCTTTAATGAGGGATTTTTGAAATTGGTCAAAATGGGTTAAGATTTCAGAAATCCCTTATTAAAAAATTAAAAAAAAATTAATTAAAAAATCATAACTCGAAATATAAACCCAAAACTAAAAGAGTAAAAAAACTAAAAAGTTTTATCCGGTTTTCTCGTTCCATTAACAAAAAACTCAAGAGATGTCAACCTGTTTTGACCCGTTTCAATCTTTTTCATTTTTTAATTTGACCCATTATATATATTTTGTTACAGCCCATTCAACCTAATGGATCACATTTCAATGCCGGCCCTTATGTTTTACCAACCCAAACACTAGCTTGTGGCCACCACTTTTTTAGGGCCTCAAACTATAAGTATTCATCTCTTTTTTTCTTCAGTCCTTGCCTAGTATTGATATGAGTAGTGCATATACGTTACATGATGTTTTTCATAATTCATCATTAATAACTTTTTAAGCTTTAAAGATCAACATCATTGTTCATAGTCTTTTTACTGGGTTCTTTTACATATTTATTTATAGTTTTTATGGTAAAGGAATATTTATCAACATTCCACGTTGATCATTTAGAATGCTAATAAAATTCATGTTTTGTTTAGTGAAAAATAGGACCATATTTTGTGGATTTTATTATTATTTTTTTAAACACGAATTTCTTTTTAAGTCTTGTCGATCGTCTGTGGGACTTGAACCAAGACCTCCCCTCTCAAACCCATGTCATTGTCCAATATTGATCCATGTTTCAACTTGTTAGATTTTTAGCAAAATTATTAATTATTTTTCACGAAAAGGCCTCGCTTTAGAATTCGTTTTGGGCCACCAAAATCGTTGGCCGGCCCTGACTCTCATTCTGGTCCCCTCATACGTGAAAGGAAAAGTGCGGCGCGGTGTTCAAACTTCAAATAACACACTTGAAGAACTATCCTGGCGAGCCTTAATATGAAGACTAAAGACTATTCTACTACTGTACTTAACCTAAAGTTCTACATTTGTGTATAAAATCAATAAACTCTTGTCACATTTCTCACATATTATCCATCCTTCAACACAAAACCAGTGACTGAAAGTGCTCGTGACATAATAATAATAATAATAATAATAATAAATGGCCGGAAAACTAATGCAGGCGGTCTGGTATGATTCTTACGGCGGAGGCTCTGCCGGTTTAAAGGTAATAATACAATTAACTCGATAAGTAATTTTTAGCTTTAAACGAGAATGAGCCGAGCTTCACTTATTGTGCTTATCGTGCTCAAGGAGCCTATTATATGTATAATTTTTTTATATAAAATATTCAGAGTATGCAAAGTTAAAAAATCTTAACGATTTTGGTTTCCTTATATCTTTAAATTTTTACAAGATTAGTGCTATTTACATTATATAAAACGATTTTTTTTATATGTTACGTGTTTTTATAAAACTCATGTAGTCTCAAAGAAACACAACAACAAATAATGTCGGGTAATCAACTAATTGATTATTTTTAGTTTGTTGTAAATTGTACTATACAATGGCTTTGTATTTACAAATAACTATATTGTTAAAGTGTATTTTGATTATTTGTTAAATAGTTTATTTAAATTAATTGTACGTATATATGTGTATATATGTATACACATATATTGTGTATATATGTGTGAACCATCGGGTGGGCAAAAGTGAAATTGCACTAATTTTGACGTTATTTTACTAATCTCGTGAAAATAACGTTAAAAGTGGCGGAAGGTTAATCAGGCATCATGTGGTGGCGCTGATAGCCGAAAGACAAGGGTACACGCACCAATCGGCCGATGTCCCGGTGGTTGAGTGTTATGTGGCTTATGTCCAAGGCTTGATGCAAAACTACTATCGAGCAGGGGGTCTCACCGGAAGCAGCCTCTCTATTCCTTCGGGGTAGAGGTAAGGCTGTCTACATCTTACCCTCCTCAGACCCTACCATAGCTTTGCTATTGGTGGGATTTACTGAGTACGATGATGATGATGATGATCATCATCATCATCATCATCGTACTCAGTATATCCCACCAATAGCAAAGCTATGGTAGGGTCTGAGGAGGGTAAGATGTAGACAGCCTTACCTCTACCCCATGGGGATAGAGAGGCTGTTTCCGGTGAGACCCCCGGTTCGATAGTAGTTTTGCATCAAGCCTTGGACATATTACATAAGGCACATAGCACTCAATCATCGGGACGCCGGCTGATTGGTGTATGTACCTTTGTCTTTCGGCTATCAACGCCACCACATGATGCCTGATTAACCTTCCATCACTTTTAACGTTATTTTCACAAAATTGGTAAAATAACGTCAAAATTAGTGCAATTTTACTTTTGCCCACCCGAGGGTTCACACATATATACATTATATACGCGCACCGACCTAATTCCAAAACCTACTCAATAAAAATAACTCAAATCAAGCTGTTATACAAATTAGAAACTAAAACACTTATAATAATAAACGAGTTTCAAATCTATCAAATCAACAATAGAACAAACCTCTTTCTCTACGAGTTTAGTGAAGAATCATTTATCTAATATATAAACCTAATTCAAATCAACAATGCTAACAGGTTACTCTAGCTAACCTATTACACAAGATTAGAACCTAAAACACTTATCATAGAATCATAATAAATAAATTTCAATCCATCAAAATCAAATAAACAACATAATAAAACAACCTATTTCTATATAAATTTAGTGAAGCACATAATTAAACAATTGTTTTGGATCTAATTCCAAAACCTACACCTACTATATAAAGTATAAACCTAATTCAAATCAACAATGCCTTAAACCTAACTTTATCACACCTGATACACAAAATTAGGACCTAAAACACTAATCACAATACACAAATTACAAATCTATCAAATCAAAGCGATGTTTTAGATCTGGTTCCTAAGCCTACACCTACTATATAATCCTAACTGAAATCAGCAATGCTAACAGCTTACTCTAGCAAACCTAATACACGAATTAAGACGTAAAACTAATCATAATACACAAATTTGAAATCTATGAAATGAAAACAGAGAAATCAGCTTAACAAATGTTTTCGATCTAATTCCTAAACCTAATTGAAATCAACAATGCTAACACCTTACTCTAAGCAGAGCTATTATACAAACTAGAAGCTTAATCTATCAAATCAAATCATAAAAATGAAATCAACATAATAATAATAATAATAATAACCTCTTTCTCTATGAGCTTAGTGAAGAATCGTTCAGCCTGAACAGCAGAAACATCGCCACGGTAATCACGCCATACGAGAACACGGCCTTTGATATCCAGAAGGAACAGCGCAGAGGCCGCCCCTGCCATTCGTCGGATCAGATCTATCCGTCAAATTATTGTTCCGATTTCAGATCAGGTTTCTGGTGAATTTTTTATTAGTTGTTAACTGAAATCCGTTAAAGTGAGATTTGAAGATGAATTTGAGATGATGATGATGATGATGATGATGATGATGATGAAATTAATTGTACGTGTAGTACGTGGGTCTCAAGCTAGTTATTAATATATATATAAAATTACGATAAAACAACTAAATACTATACATTATATTATTATGTATATAAAATTATATAAAAAAAGTTATAAATATATATAAATTAATTAATAAATAATAAACGAGCTGAGCTTGAAAAATTACTTACGAAGCCGAGCTCGAGCTCTCAATAACTTAAACGAGCTGTGAGCTTAGTCGAGCTCGTTTAGCCCCTAGTTTTGTTAGATAGACAGTTTCACTTCATAACACTTAAGCTGCATAATCAATATTACTAATGTTATTAGTAATACCTGTTCCAAATCATTTATGAGTTAGTGATGCTGAATCTATATCTTCTGCAGCATGTTGAAATACCTTTCCTACTCCTAGCAAGGGTGAAATTCTGCTTAAAATTGAAGCATCAAGCATTAATCCATTCGATTGGAAAATTCAGAAAGGAATCGCCCGTCCTGTTCTCCCTAAAAAATTTCCCCATATACCAGGTTAGTTTCAAAACCGAGCTAAGATTTGCTGTTTAATTTATTTTTAGTTGTACACTTGTCTGGTTGACTTCACTTGTACCGTACAATATAGTAGGTACTGCACACTATATTGTACGGTACAAGTCTTCAACTCAGGCAGACAAGTGTAGGACATGGAAAGTGAGACAACGCATCCAAGCACCGAGCCTCACATCCATGTTTGTTTGTTGTTTAGTGTTACCGATGTGGCGGGAGAGGTGGTTGAGGTTGGATCTGGAGTTGAGAAATTTAAGTTGGTGACAAAGTTGTTGCTGTCCTTGTAAGTTTCATCCTTGTAACTTTGATTCTATTTATTGCTAATTATAATTACTAAACTTTCTAACCTTAATGTGATTTATTTTCTTAATTGGATAATAGGGAGGTGGGGGTGGAGGACTAGCCGAGTATGTGGTGGCTAAAGAGACCTCGACGGTTCAAAGACCACCCGAAGTCTCAGCTGCGGACGCTGCAAGTCTAGTCATCGCAGGATGCACCGCTCTTTGTGCTCTCACTGTAACCGGTAGGCTAAAGCTAGACAAAACTGGACCACTCACAAACGTCCTAGTAACCAACGGTTCAGGCGGGGTTGGTCACTATGTGGTCCAACTTGCAAAACTAGGAAACACCCACATAACCGCAACATGTGGGGCCCGCAACATTGAGTTTGTCAAAAGTTTAGGAGCCGATGAGGTTCTAGACTACAAGACCCCGGAAGGGGTTAGCCTCAAAAGCCCATCGAGCCAGAAGTACGATCTCGTGATCCATTGCACGGTTGGGATCCCGTGGTCAACCTTCAAGGCTAACTTGACACCAACCGGGAAAGTGATTCATTTGACGCCGAGTAGTGGGACGTTTTGGAACTATGCGGTTAATAAAGTTATGTTCTCGAATAAGCAAATTGTGCCGTTAATTGCGGTACCTAAGGCGAAAGAGATCGAGTTTCTTGCGAATTTGGTGAAAGAAGGGAAGATTAAAAGTGTGATCGACTCGACATACCCGCTGAGCCGAGCTGAAGAGGGATGGGCCAAGAGTATTGAGGGTCTTGCTACTGGGAAGGTGGTTGTGGAGTGTTTGACATAGAGTTGTATCTTTTGTGTGTTCTAGTCTCTTATACATAATATGGTGAAAACTTAAGTTTCATAGTGTTTTAGTGTCTTTTATGTTTTACCTATGTACAATTGTGAATCGTGAAAGTATAAGTATGTGTGTCTAAGGCTTGGGTCTTGGTTTATAGAAGTTGTACTAAAAGATTAAACAATATATATATATATATATTAACTATTCTTAGTGTATTCTCTCTCTATAATATATTTACTTTTATTCTAATATTAGGTGGTGATGATTTTAATATTATAATTGGATTTATTTTAGACTAAAAGAGAATAAAAGAAATATTAATATGAGTTTCTGAGTTAGAAGGTATGAAATACATGCCTATTTAAATTTTCGTATACTATCCGATGCACATGGTTAAACAATTTAATACAACGGTGAATAATAATACTCCTAATTTATATCTAGCAATAGCTTTAGGAGACTTTGTTGTGATAAAGTTAAAGTGTCATGTCATTGTCACGCAGAAAGTGAGACTTTAACACATTCACCAGTTAACAATGGTATAGTGGTTTTAACTAAACATTAAATAAAAGAAAAGAAAATATTTGATTAGTTGGCTTGCAAGTGACCCCACCTCATTGGCTCATTGATTTCCTTCTCTCCCACTTCGCCTTGACGAATGCAGCTATGACGCCCCCTCCTTGGTGCTTGCATAGTAGATTTGATGCGCCCTTAGGACCCTTGACACCCCCATACCCTCTCCATTACACACCGGTCGAGTCATACGAGTTCTCCAAGGTTTTCATTTTTTTATTTTTCTTTTAACTGTTAGGGGGTGTTTGGGTGAGCTTTTATATTTTGTTTATAAAGTTGTTTAACAAAACCCTTCAAAAGCTTCAAAATGTAACTTTCAAAAGTGATTTTGTTTTTCAAAAATCAAATAAGCAAATAAGTAAATTTGAAAAGCTCACCCAAACATCCCCTTATTATCTTAATCTTAAAAAAACAATAAATCAATAGAACTCCCAATAATTAACTTGGGTAGTAAAGTTAGTGGCTACCATACATTCACTAGTAACTAGGTAACTATTATTTAAAGATATTAAAAACTAACTTTTAAATCCGTGTATTACACGGGTTTTGTCAAATGATTAAGATAAATAAGGTCTGTTATTTCAGTTGTGATTCTCAAACTACTTGTGAATTTATTTAATGTTGACTTAATGAAAAAACCAAACAGGGTTAATGAAAAGTACTAAAATAGCATGATTTTAGAAATATCAGATGTTGATTTGCAAGAAATTTAAAAAAGGGTACTAAAGTTGGTATAGTTGGTCACACCTTAGGTATGAAAATGACACTTGATTCAATAATGAATATAATCCACATTATGTTATAACCTATTTGACAAAATGGTTTTAACCCATGAATAACTATAATGAATGAGATAAAAGATTACGAATTTGATGAAATGTGGGCTTGACACCTAAACTTTAGCATTTTCTTTTATTAGTATTATAAAATAAGATAAGATAAGATGTAATGAATCATTTCACGTGTCACACTATTAAAATTGTACATCATAAAAAAAATAAAATGTGGTCTTCTCTTGTTTAAATATAGAAGAAAAAACGGATGCATGAACCTGGCTTGAATGACGGGCATATGCTTGATATTGTTATTACAACAACTAACTTAGAAAAGGCTCGATTACAATAACACGTAGACCGTCATTCTCATCACCAACAATTCACTTAGATATGTGTAACCAACACTTAGCAAAGAGACTTAACCACAATTACTTTTGATTTTTATGTTTTCATGTATAATGTTTTAACGTAATTTAACTATTCTCATTTCAAAGAAAATTAATTAAAGACAAATTCATAAGTTAAATAAAAAAAAATCTAATTAAAGAAAAATTTATAAATTAAATATATAACTAGCGTATTCAAAGAAATAAAAATTAATACGGGTTGTTTGGATTGTGTAGCATGAAAAAAGGGTTTTACGAATCAAAGTTTGAAATTTTTATGTGGGTAAAAACTTTATAAATAATTTAGTATTTATAGACTAATTATTTTAATTAGAAAGCACCCCTACCCTAGTTTAATTTGCAATGGTTCATTATTTTATTTCTAATGCTCCATAGCCATGTGACCAGAGTCACGTATCTTTGCTCACGTCTTGGTCACTTTATTTGTATAATGATGAAAGGGAATGAACGATTGATAGTAGTGTGACCAAACACCACCTTATAGTTTCATAACACACAGTAAAATGTTATTTTCATGACCAGTATTTAATCATTTGCACATACATAATACAAAAACCCAGTCGTTGAAACACATAAAAAGTAAAGGAGTCAAAATGCGTGAACCCAGCAATACAGTCCAAAAGGAATGGCTTATAAAATGAATTATAAATGCTGTCACATTCTCACTCACTTGTACCACTAATTTCGAGGCGGACTGCTTGGATCGGTGACTGAATAATAATAATAATAATAATATGGCCGGAAAAGTGATGCAGGCGGTTTGGTACACTCGTTACGGCGGAGGTCCTGCCGGCTTAAAGGTGATTGATTCAATACTCGTTATCATTTTATTTCATGCGTGCAAATTATTATGCTATTTAATTGTTATCATTATTAGACCTAAGTTTTAGTTTCATTTTATCGATTGCCGAGTGACTTTTATGGGAAAATTCAGAAAATATGTTGTTTTTTTTTATGGATTTGTAATTAAACAACTATAGATTTCTCATTTATACCTTTAAATTTCACATCAATTTGGAAATGGAAACATCATTCGGTTGTAGGCATGTAAACGGACCGAACGTTCATGAATTGTTCGTGAACGCTATCCGGTGAAAGTTTGTTTATGTTTGTTTATTTACTTTCGAATATGTTTGTTCATTTAAGTTTTAATAAATGCATAATTAGTTATATTTATATAAATCTGAACATAAAAGTGGCTCATTTAAACTACTAATCTTGATGGATATTTTGAACGAGTCATGTAAATTTAAACCACTAATTTAGATGTAATTTTGGATGAGTTGTGATGCATTAGACTTGTTCATTTGTGTACATTAATGCTAAATTTTGTTCGTTTCTGTTCGTTTTATGTTTGGCCAGTTATGTTTATTAGTGTTCATTTAACTTTGTTTATTATGTTCGCTTGTGTTCGTTTACATTCACGAACTGTTCCTTTAACTTTTAAATGAGCAAACTCAAACGTGCCCATTTTATTAATGAACGAACATGAACAAAAATAATTTGTTCGATTATACGTCCGTGCTCGTGTTCGTTTTCGGTTAGTTCATGTTCGTTAGTTCGTTTTAGGGGCCTATTCAGTTGATTAAATTTGGTATTTTTATGGACTGCTTTTCTAATGGATACATGATATACACGAGTCTAGTAGTGTTATTTATATGTTTTGCAGCATGTTGAAATCCCTATCCCTACTCCTGCCAATGATGAGATTCTGGTGAAAATAGAAGCAGCAAGCATAAATCCAATTGACTGGAAGATTCAGAACGGCTTTGTACGCCCTATTTTGCCCAAAAAGTTTCCTTTTATACCAGGTTAGTTTGATTGTTGATATTCGATGACATTCATCGTTTAGCCTATAGTTTTTCTATTGTTGTTTTATACTTGTTTGTTGTTTTTTTGTTCATTTATGTGCATGAAGATTATGAGTAAATTCCACAAATGGCAGTTCTCGTGGTGCTCTACTTAAAATTGAATCTGTTTAGAACGACCATCTCTTGTATATGTACGTGTAAGGGTAAACTGATAATTAAAAAAAACTATTTAAGCATTTTAAATGTTCTTCCATTTCAAAAAGCTACTTAAAACTGATAAATTACACAAATGGCAGTTCTCGTGGTGCTTTATTAAAATTCGGTTATGTCCATCAGGTTACGTTCGTGTGCACACATATGTTCGTTTATTAGAATTTTACTATTACTTCTTTCTATATATTTATTAATTTAAGTATTTATTACTATTCCTATTTTGATATAATTAGGTTTCTGATTACTATGTTAATCTTTTTTTTATATACTATGTGGTGTACTTCAGGATTTCTGGGTGATTTTATGTTGATTTAGTGATTCTTATCTCAAATTAATATATGTTCGTTTGCGTTCGTGTATGTTCATTTGTGTCTGATAGTGTCTTTTTGTGCCGGTTACCTCCGTTTGTTCCGTTAGTGCCCGTTTACAAAATTAGTGAACAGATATGGACAAACACGAACAAACTCAATTCCTTAACGAACTAACATGGACACAAAGTTTTGTTCAGTATAGTGTTCATGAATCGTTCGTTTGTTCGACAAAAACTTAACGGACGAACACGAACAAGGGTCGTTCGATTCATTTACAGTTCTTGTAAACAAGTCGAGTTGAGCCAACTTGGTTCGACTCGGTTATCTTAACGAGCTGAAATTTTGAGCTCGAGCTCAGTTGGCAAAAAGCTAGAGCCAACTTGTTTAAATTAAAATGAAGTATTTTAAGTGAAAAATAATATTAAAGTTGGTTTAATCCATATTATGTGGGCTTATTTCTAAATGAAATTGAGTTATAACTTATAAGCATTATATTTCAGGCTTAACTTAAACGTGCCTAACGAGCGAGCTTACCTTAGCTCTAACTCGGCTTGTTTACAGAGATTAATGAATTCGGTGTGCCTTTTTTTGTATTTACTTAATGAACCAATAAATAATGATATATGATGTTTGCACATTGATATTTTCTTTTCAAGCATTTTAAAGATTAATCATAACCATTGTTGTTTGCATCAGTTGGTGACGTGGCAGGAGAAGTTGTGGAAGTCGGACCTGAAGTAACGAATTTTAAAGTTGGCGACAAAATTGTCTCAACTCTTGTGAGTTTCATCTTTCTTAATGGTTCTTATTAGATGTGACAAACTGGGCGGGTCGGGTCTGCTCATCTACAGTTAGTCGTTCAAAGAAGTTAAAACATTTAAAGCATTAAATATGATTACACAAAATAACATAACAAAACGATTTTAGAAAGTTGTATGCATGAACCTGTTTGCTTGGGTAACAGGGGGGTGCGGGTGGAGGGTTCGCAGAGTACGCGGTGGCTAAAGAAAGCTCAACGGTTCAAAGACCACCCGAAGTATCAGCTGCAGAGGGTGCGAGTCTCGTTATTGCAGGCTGCACTGCTCTCCACTCCCTTACCACAACCTGCGGTCTAAAACTTGAAAAAACCGAACCACGAACCAACGTCCTAATAACAGCCGCTTCAGGCGGCGTGGGCCACTACGCGGTCCAGCTGGCAAAACTAGGTAACACCCATGTAACTGCAACATGTGGGGCCCGCAACATCAAATTCGTTCAAGATTTAGGAGCCGACGAGGTTCTTGACTACAAGACCCCCGAAGGAGCCGCTGTCAAAAGCCCATCGGGCCAGAAATACGACATTGTGCTCAACTGCACCACGGGTATCCCATGGTCAACCTTTGAGCCCAACCTGAGCCCAACCGGGAAGGTAGTTGATATAACCCCGAGTGGTAATACGTTTTGGACTTACGCGGTTAATAAATTAACGTTTTCGAAAAAACAAATTTACCCGCTACTTGTGACTCCAAAAGCTGTACAGATTGATTATCTTTTGAAGTTGGTTAAAGAAGGGAAATTGAAAACCGTTATTGACTCGAGTTACCCACTAAGTCAGGCCGAAGAGGGCTGGGCCAAGAGCATTGCGGGCCATGCTACCGGGAAGGTGGTTATTGAGCCGTGAGATATGCTAATAAGACCGAACAACGTTATGTTGATGTCGATTTTATAATTCGGGTTGTTATCTTGTTGGTGTACTGTTGAAGGAATCAAGTTTATAAAAGTTTGTGAAAATATATAAACTGTTTGAAATGGACTGATCAGGAAAAGAAAGGTACAAAGGGTGATGGGATTCTATTTGCATATGGGATGTCTGCCCTTTAATCATTGTGGCATATTTAACCAAGTGAATATCTAAGGTTACATTATATTGTACAAGACAACTTTAATAAATATGCAAATAAGAGTATAAACAGTTTTAGTGATAAAATGTTGATAAATGTATATAAAGATGATAATATATCACTACTTTCACTCACCTTCCCTTGCTCTCATTGTATCTATCAAGCACTATTTACACACAATATTATGTGCTTTTCTTAGTTATGCATTTAAAGTTGACTTGTGTGTTTTTCTTGGTTATGTATTTAAAGTTGAATATGACGCATCCATGTCGGTTGATTTTTTTTAAAAGAAAAGTAAATACTCACACAAGATGGGACATTTTCGACATATCTTGTTAAGTTAGGTAGAATTTGAGTTAGAGTTCGTCAAATAGTGAGACTAAAAAACACGTACACATTATGGGTTCTAGTCTTACTTGAGACATTGGCTAAAATATGAAGTTTAAAAAAAGTTAGATCAATCACTCGCACCCTAAAACATTCTCACACCACTATTCTCTCACTTTTCCTTTCCTTTGCCCATATAAATTCTTTTGCGGGCATTCTTCATAAACCGACTCTCTTTTCTCTTTCACGTCACATTCTCTCTACTAAAAAACGCCAGAAACAAACTACCAGAGATGCTCGGTTTATCTCTTGTGATATTACTAAAATATAAATCAATTACGTAAAATGAAAACGGATAAGTTTAGAAATGAATTGAAACTGTTATTTAATAGTTTGTAATTGGGAAAATTCCCAAAATAGCCCTTTTTAGAGAGAGAATTCTCAAAATAGTCGTTTTTTCTCAAAATTTTTTAGAATTTGGACTGCCAAGACGCTTTGGGAAAAGATAATAATATAGGGGTAGCAGGCCAAATTTTGAAAGAAAGTCAGGTAGAAGACGAGATTTCGAAAAATAATGAAGGTAAAGTCCAAATTTTTTGTAATCTTGGAGCAAAAGTTCAAATTTTTTCAAAACATTTTTTTTTTCACAAAATCGTCTTGAGAGACTTTTTTTTATGTTTCCTATCTTTCCCGTCCATATTTTCAAATTCTTTGAAAAATATGTTTTTTACAATTATACCCCTGAACCACACCACCACCTTGAACCACCACCACCGTCACGACCCCCATCACCACCAACTGCCCGTTTACCGGAATCTTGGAAGAAAAGGTGACCCCTCTGTCGGGCCATATATGCAATCTGGAGTCAAAGATGCTGACTTTCTGGTCAAACCCTCATCATGATTCGTTTCTCGGATAACTGGAGATGTTAAATCAAACACACTGAAGTAATTCCGCGTGAGATTCTTGGATCGTTTTGACTATCTCGGTTGTTTGAAGCACCAGTCTCATCACACGATTTATACCCGTGAGGTTTATAGAGCAAAGTGTTGGATGAATCATCTGCAATGATGTTTACTGATGAAGGCTGTTCATTTTTCTTGAAATTTGGAAGTGGACTTTCTTGGAATATTTGGATCTTTGGTGTAACGGATGCAGATCGACGTGTTGAGCTTGCTTCACGGTTCATGTTCAGTAAAAGTGCACAGCCGAGTTCGAATGCAGTGTACGAATGCAGTGGTGGTGACGGGGGTAGTGATGGTGGTGGTGGTTCAAGGTGGTGGTAGTGATTCTGGGGTATAATTGTAAAAAGCATATTTTTTCAAGAATTTGAAAATATGGACGGGAAAGGTAGGAAACATAAAAAAACAGTCTCTCAAGACGGGTTTTTTGAATAAAAAAGTTTTTGAAAAATTTGAACTTTTTCTCCAAAATTACAAATAATTTATACTTTACCGACATTATTTCCCCAAATCTCGTCTTTTACCCGACTTTCTTTCGAAACCTCGTCTTTATTTTTATCTTTTCCCAATGCATCTTGACAGTCCAAATTATAAATTATTTTGAGAAAAAAAAGGGCTATTTTGGGACTTCTCTCTTTAAAAGGGGCTATTTTAGGAATTTTTCCTTTGTAATTTTGTATGTTCCAAAAAGAACACCCAACACTCTTACATTCCCTTTCTTATCTTTTAATTATTTCGAGCTTTAAGGATATGCCATTATCTTAAAAAAAACCGAAAAAAGGTTGGCTGAAAAGTAGGTTTGAATTTAGCCGGGTGATATTAATTTAGTGATATCACAAGAGATCAGATTCGTTGTAAATTCAGACGGGCTATATTTACGGCTCGTACGAACATAATAAAATTGACTATTCATACAACCGTATGTTTTTTTTTCTTTCATATGGTTCGTATATGTGTAATAAGACCCATACTACACAGTATAAGATTTCTCCTTATTTGTATCGAATTATTTGACACAATACATGATTTCGTCAAAATATACCATATAAACTATAAACTTTGTAAGGGTTTTTCATCCGTTCTCTCATCTTATCTTAACTTCATGGGCGGATCTTTTATCTTTGTGTGGGCCAGGTTGGGCCACGGCCCACCCTGTTTTTTCATTATGTGGTGTATTTTTCTGTAAAAGTTAAAAAAAGAAATTTATTTGTATTAACTTCGACACATCCAAATTATTGCTCCAGGCCACCCATATATTACGTTCAAGATCCGCCGATGCTTAGCATGTCATCAAAAAGATACCATTAGGATACGCTTTTGAGGTTGTCTCAGATCACTCGAGGAGTTGTTGTTTGTGAATGGTTCCTTCAAACTGGAGCCACTATTTATGTATGCTCTAGCTGGTACAAGTTTAACACTTATCACACACTCTTAAAGAGACATTAAATTAAATATTGGTAGTTGGATATCATCTATCCGAATGATGAGATTGTTAATGAGTATTAGCGTGATTATCGAATTATCGGATTGTTAATGAGTATTAGCGTGATTATAGAAAATATATGTGTATATGTTAATACTGATAAAAAGTTTTATCCATTTCTTTTAATATTTAAATAGGTATATTAAAAGTAATTTAATTAAAGAGTTTTAATTAATATTGAAAAACTGATTAAAAATATTATAGTTGTTATTAAAAACAAAATAAAAAAAGCTAGTTTTATTTAAAAAAATTAATAATTTTAAAAAGGAAATCGCAAAATTATAGTTTTTAAAATCTGTTAAAAGTTTATAATTTTATTAAAAATATAATTAAAAAGGTAAATTAAAAAGAATAAAAAAAATGTTGATATAGCTCGTATGAGGATAGTCATACGACCCATATCACTAATTGTCATTGACAATATCAGATACCAGTAGCAGGTAGTACGAAACGCATTATTTCCATACAGGTTGTATCACTTGTTGATTGTTATCATATCAGTCGTATTTCGGTATCACAACCAAGTTCCAATTGTCATTTCTCAAATATACTTACATTCTTCAAAATTACATGTTAGTATTAAAATTGTCTATTATTTTTCTACGTTTTAATCCTAACGTATTTTTTTAATGCAATTAAATTAGAGTAAAGTGCCATTTTCGTCCTTGTGGGTTGACAAATAATGCGAATTTAGTCTAAAAAGTTTATTTTTTGCATATGGACCCTCCACCTTCTCAATTCTTGCCAATTACATCCAAATCACTAACTTCGTTAAATTTAATCGTTAAGTTAGGGGTAGACATGTTTTTTCACTATTTCTTTATTATATGAGTAAAGTGCCAAAATCGTCCCTGAGGTTTGGTCATATTTGCGAATTTCGTCCAAAAATATTTTTTTCGTAAGTAGACCCTCGATTTTCCCAACCGTTGCCAATTTCATCCAAATTATTAAATCGGTCTAAATTCAACGTTAACTTATGGGTGTTACTGTCCTTTTACATGTTTGTTTACATTATTGTTATTATGTGTTTGTTTGATGACATATATTAGGGATGAGCTCGGTACCGTACCGGTACCGAAAATCCCGATCCCGAAAATCGCAAATGTTTGGTACCGATACCGGTACTGAAATGTTCGGTTCGGTACCGTTACAGTCTCGGTACCGGGACGGTACCAGTATTTGAGGTAAAATTCGGGAAATACCGGTCCTGAAAACTCAAAACCTTGGTACCGATTCGGTACAAAGGGTACCAAATCGGTACCGATTTCGTTACCGGTACCGATTTTGCTCATCCTTAACATATATAACATTTCACGATTCCTATGTTTGAATCCAATATATTATCCGTTTGTTTATTCTTCTTTATTTTTAGTCATATAAGGGGTTTAGCTCAGCGTAATAATAATAACAATGTAAAAAAAATATGTAAAATGACAGTAGCACCCCTAAGTTAACGTTAAATTTAGGCTGAGTTAACAAATTGGACGAAATTGGCAGCAGTTGGGAAACATCGAGGGTCTAATTGCGAAAAAAAATATTTTTGGACAAAATTAGCAAATGTGACCAAACTAAACATCGAGGGTCTAATTGCGAAAAAAAATATTTTTGGACAAAATTAGCAAATGTGACCAAACTTCAGGGACGATTTTGGCATTGTACTAATGTAATAAAGAAACAGTGAAAAGACATGTCTATCCCTAAGTTAACGATTCAATTTAACGAAGTTAGTGATTCAATATAAGGGGTTTAGCTCAGCTTAATAATAATAACAATGTAAAAAAAATATGTAAAATGACAGTAGCACCCCTGAGTTAACGTTAAATTTAGGCTGAGTTAACAAATTGGACGAAATTGGCAGCAATTGGGAAACATCGAGGGTCTAATTGCGAAAAAAAATATTTTTGGACAAAATTAGCAAATGTGACCAAACTTCAAGGACGATTTTGGCATTGTACTAATGAAATAAAGAAAGAGTGAAAAGACATGTCTACCCCTGAGTTAACGATTCAATTTAACAAAGTTAGTGATTTGGATGTAATTGGCAATAATTGGGAAACGTGGAGGGTCTATATGCAAAAAATAAACTTTTTGAACTAAATTCGCATTATTTACCAAACCACAAGAACAAAAATGACACTTTACTCATTAAATTATTTTGAAACTATTAATTGCATATTTTTTATTGATAGAATTGCTTTCTTTATTTCACTTGTTTATGCTATTACGAGAATATACGTAGTATAATCTGGATAAATCGAACCTATTATCATATTAAGTATAAACCTACATTAGCACAAACTTAACTCCCCTTACCTTATGGACCAACAATTGTGTGGACGGACCCAAAACCTACTAGCCAGGTCATGATCTAGATAAAACATATACACCATAGTGTGGCCTAATGATTATATATTGTATCATTCAGACAATGCTAGTCCAGATCAAGTACAAAAAGGTTTTGCGTTATACAGACGTAAATAGTAAATGGCACATCCACACCCTATAGAAAGGACAACGGTTTGATTAAGGAAAAATTCTTAAAATAGGCAAAAAGAAAAGACAGATTACCAAATTAGTCCCAAAAGTTGTTGAAATTACAAATATAGTCCATCGAAAACCATCGGCGCCGATGCATTTGGATTCCCGCCGATGGTTTTCATCTACCAATAAGAGAAAGCCAAGTGTAAAACATCTTACATAACCTGATTGTTTTGTTCTCAAATCTATCTTGCTCGACTCTTTTGGACTGAAAGTCATCTCCACGAAAACCATGGTTTTCCATTGAAATCTATCTGATTCGTGAGTTATCAAAAAGCATTGAATTCCGCATTTTTTTGAAATTCATCTTATCAGATGAATTTCAAAAAGCATCTATTATTTAACTTATTTCTCTCTTCTATTGACAATCCTCTTGATTACTTGCATTTCTCATAAGTTAACAAGAATTTGGGTTGGTTACCCTCAACTAGAAGAATGAAATTTAAAAAAGGTGATCGGATTGAATTGTGGAGTGGTGGTGGTGGGTTTTTGCCGACGGGTGAAATGGAAGTGGTGGTGGTGGGTTTTTGCCGACGGGTGGAGTGGTGGTGGGTTATTGAGGTGGGTTTTTGCCGGCGATGGAGTGGCGGTGGTGGTGCCGGTGGCTGGAAAGTGGGCTTTATGTTCATGGCCGGAAGATAAAGAAGATGAAGATGAAGGTTGTTACGAGTTTTATGTCAAAAGACTAAATTCACTTGAAATTCATATGAGAAGATGAATTTAAAAAAACATGAAATTCAATGTTTTTTGAAAACTCACAAGCCAAATAGATTTTATTGGAAAACCATGGTTTTTGTGGAGATGATTTTTAATCTAAAAGAATCAGGACAGATAGATTTGATAACAAAACTATCAGGTTAGGTAAGATGATTTACACGTGTCTCTCTCTTATTGGTAGATAAAAACCATCGACGAGAATCTAAATGCATCGGGCGCCGATGATTTTCAATGGACTACATTTGGAATTTGAAAAACTTTTGAACTATTTTGATCTTCTCTCTCTACTTTTGGCCTATTTTGATAAGTTTCCCTTTAATTAATACTTGTTACATGAGTTTCCTTAATAACCACATGCTAAGTAAAATGGAAAATTGGAAATAAATAATCCAAACTTTTGTGTATTGGCCGATAATAATTCCAACTTTAAAAATCACTACCAGCGGTCCCAACTTTCAACTATTAGTGTCTCAATGTTCCCCCGTTAAAAAACACTTAATGCCATTACGTTTTTTCCCGAGTTTCAACCGATGTCTTAGGGCTTTTGATCAAAAGAACGATACGAGTCGACTGATGTAAAACTTATCTCGAAACGCTGATCCAAGCGACGAAACAATGTTTCAATTCGGGTGTTTGAATTTCCAATTAACAAAAATCAAGTCATTTGAATCATCGTTTCGAGATAAGTTTTACATCAGTCGAATCGTATCGTTCTTCAGATCAAAAACCTTAAAACATCGGTTTGAAACTCGGGAAAAAACGTAACGGCGTTAAGTATTTTTTAACGAAGGACCAATGAGACAAAAATAGTTGAATGTTGAGACCACTAAACATGAGATTATTTATTTTCAATTTGCTTAAGTAAAATTGATGCTAGTATTGCTATATTACTCACCATTAATGTTCCAACTAAAACTATAAATATAAGGCATTTGAATAAGAGCCGATAATAGGTCCTGCAACTCTGACCGAATACATCTATTCTCCATTCTTAAATTAAATTACCATACCAAACACTTTCAAGGTATTAATGTCACCTAAAGATCTCCTTGATTACCGAATCCCTAATTACGATTGCCTAAGATAAACCCAATCGGGAAAGCAAGTTATACAACCCTGAGTGGTAAGATGCTTTTTTTTTTTTAGGAAAATTAGAAATAAACGATTCCAACTTTTGTGTATTGGTCGATAATAATCCTCCGGTTTTACAAATCACTACCAGCGGTCCCAACTTTCAACTATTTTTGTCTCAGTGGACATCCGTTAAAAAACACTTAACGCCGTTAAGTTTTTTTTTCTGAGTTTCAAACTGATGTTTTAGGGCTTTTGATCGGAAGAACGATACAACTCGATTGATGTAAAACTTATCTCAAAATGGTGATTCAAATGACTTGATTTTTGTTAATTGAAAATTCAAACACCCGAATTGAAACATTGTTTCGTCGCTTGGATCACCGTTTCAAGATAAGTTTTAAATTGGTCGACTCGTATCGTTCTTTCGATCAAAAGCCCTGAAACATCGATGTGAAACTCGGAAAAAAACATAACGACATTAAATGTTTTTTAGCAGAGGACCTTTGAGACTAAAATAGTTGAAAGTTTGGACCACTGATAATAATTTTTAAAGTTAAGATTATTACCGGCCAATACACAAAAGTTGGGATTATTTTCAATTTGCCCTTTTTTATGTATTTTTCAAAAAATTATAAACAAGGGAGGTGAGGGGCTCAAATTTTAAGTCGAAAATGGGTAAATTTCCACTCTTCTAACTGTTTATATCTTTTAAGGATTTGAGGCCCGTAGGTATCTTAAACAAATAATGATAATAATAAATGAATTAGGTCAGAAGTAGCTATGACTTTAACCTTCGTCAAATCCACTTTCTTTCTTCTGCGTTTCGGCATAAGTTGAATTATTATTGAGATTATATAACGTGTTATTGAAATAAATTGAAAAGATAAAAATGATAACCAAATAAATACTTTCATTCACTAAAATTTTAACAAAATACTATTTTGGCTACTGTGATTTGGCTAAATTAACCCTTTCAATTTAAAAATGTAATATTTTGACAATTCAACCCCTAACATTTGAACTTTCTAACTATTTTAGCCCCTGACACTAACTTTGTTGATATTTTCTGTCAAGTCTAGTAGTATTTATGTCATTTTACACGTAATAACTATTTGTGTGAATTAGTAACATCATTTAACAGTTTAGGGGACATACACGTCATTTACTTAAAATGATATAAAAACTATAATAACATAAAATACATTTTTAGTATTGCAATCAGAATATCGTTAAATAAATAATAACACACTTTTCTTTAAAAAAAAATAAATCATAATTGTAACTTTTAGACTAACAAGCAAAGTAAAATACAAATTCTTATAATTGTTTTGATACTTACAATTAACTTTAAATATATTTTTACGGTGTGCTTATTTAGGATTTTTACATATAATCCCCTCGCTAGCTTCCTTTATTGCATATTTTCGCAATGGTAAACCTTAAATTACATATTTCTTCTTCTAGTCTTCAATTATCATTTTACCCTTTTACAACTATATGTAAATGCTCCTATATTCATTTGAGCTCAAGTGAACTTTACGCAATTTGACATTTTGACTTTGGTACTTTTTTTAAATGTTTTTTTTGTTGTAGTTAATAAAATCAATTTAAATAAATTTATTTCGTAACCTACATATAGAAAGCAGTTGAAATTTTATATATTATATAACCATATCAATTCATTTTATAAATAACTACTATGTAATTATTTGATATAATTCAGGGAGGAGATACGTGTAAAAATCCCTTTATACAATATTATGTGATATAATTTGTTGATTTCTCATGTTAGAAATGTTGAACCTATAAACCATGTAATTTGTTTTTATATTTGCCAGTGATTAAAAAAATTGATCCCAATTGAATTTATTAGTTTCGATATGTTCATCTTAAAACCAACTCGGTTTGGGTTTAAATTGGGGATATATGTAATTATTAGTATGAAGAAGGGGATATATGTAAATTAATTCATTAAGGGTAAAATGGTCATTTAGTTAGTTAATTTAAATGAAATTGGGAGATATGTAAGAGCATTCTCATCCCACTTCTTATCTCTAAACAAAAAATTACACTAAAACTCACTTTATTTTTTCTCTTCATTTCAATTAAATAATACTTTTTATACCTTTTATCATTACCTTTTCTCTTTCCTTCACTCACAACCACTTTCAAAATATATTAAAAAATTATATGGGATGAACAGTAACTTTTCAAATATACAGAAAAATCACTACTTTTTCTAAAATATAAAAACTCTTCACTCACAACACCCTGAATCACTCTCTAAATTATAAAAACACCCCTCACATAATATGAGGGGTTGGATGAGAATGCTCTAATATATGTGGTTTAGGAGGGGAAATATGTAATTTAAGATTTAGCATTGGGAAAAATGTAATAAGGGAAGTTAAGGAGGGGATATGTGTAAATGCCCCTACTTATTTTTATCTTTGTTTCGGTAAAAAGTTCGTTTAAATCTGAGCTAGTCCCCGTTTTGACGTGAGGCGACATGCATATTTTTATCTATGTTTAGTATAATTTAATTCAAAGTTGTGTTGGCCTCTATTTCGACGTAAAATTTGTTCAAAACCAAGCCGGACTGATATGATATATTTTTACTTTTTTGATATATGCTTAGGTGTTTTTTAACACTCATTTCTACAAGGACAAAACTTTCATTGATTTCCAAATGCATCGCCGAGACGTGACATTTGTTGTAGCAGACCAGTATTACTAACAAATCATGTCGGAAGAATAACACCTCAACTAATATTAAATTGAAAGGTTATACCGGTGTGAGTGTTAGTTGAAGACTTGCATATTTTCTTCCTTGTGTTTAGATGTATGGGTGTTTGTAATAAAATGTTACGTATTTTTCTTTAGAATTACGATACATCTTAAAAAACACTATTTTCTATAATTAATTGTATTTTAACAACTTCATAGAAATTTAGTTTTGTTATTATTTTTTTTATATCATTTAAAACAAAATGACAAACAAGACCTCCAAACTACTAAATGGTTATGTGTAACTTGACTTAAATACCCCTAAACGTAACCACAAATAAAAAATTTAACAGAGTTAGTCTTAGCCAGTTAGGAGCCAAAAGGACTAAAAAACTCAAAACGCCAAGGTTGAAATGTCAAAAGATATGTTTCTAGGCTAAAAATGTTAAATGGACAAACAACATGAACCAAGATAATAATTATTGTAGTTGTTATAACGTTTTCATTAGCTATTAAATATTTAAATTTACAATTAAACATTGCATTATGTTCACAAAATTTCTATGCTACCTTTTAGGGCATCATCAATTTGTTTGTTTTTAAAATTAGACAAGTCTTTTTCAAATTTACAATATCATTATTTAAAATGGCTTTTTGCCTACTTATACCTGTTCCACTCAATGTAGTTCATAAAATAATGCCATTAATTTATGTACATTTTGTATAAAGATATGATAAATGCTATTAAATATATTATTTGTTTTTGAGGATCTTTATGAATCGCCAAACAATAAGAAATTCATCCAAAAGGGTTACGTGTCAATAATATCAATAGTTAATTTCACCCTTAATAATAAAAAAGTCGATAGAAAAGATTGTGATGTAACTGGTATAATTGCCAATAACCTCTGGCTCAAGCAGTGCATAAAGATTCCAATTTAGAAATAAAAAATTTTGGATTCAAGTCTTGCTTGCGATAGAAAAATATAAAGGGTTTTAGATTTAGCAATGAGGTTTTCTTACATATGATGTGTCTTCATTTCAATTTAACTAGTATAATTTCCAGTAACCTCTGGCTCAAGTAGTGCATAAAGATTTTAATTTAAAAAATAAGAGATTTTGGGTTCAAGTCTTACTTGTGACAGAAAAATATAAAGGGTTTTAGGTTTGGCAATAAGGTTTTCTTACATATGATGTGTTCTTTTCTAAGAGTGAAATGAAGATGATCAGGTGAGTTAGTGATCTAAATAACCATTATAAAAGAATTGTAACTCATATAAGTGCTCTACCCCCCCCCCCCCCCCGAAATGACCACCTACTAATTGACTACTAGGATTAGTCAAACCAAATTGAACAGAGGTAAAAACAAATTGACGTTATAATTAATTTTAGAAATTATTTTTATATTATAGAAAATTAATTGCTTTGTTTGCACCGTTAATTATATACAGAGTCTGAAATAAACGTTCGTACGTCAAAAGAATCATTTGAAAATATATACGTTTAAATGGTTGTATGTATGCTTGGACTGAAACAAACGTTACGTTCATGCGCCTGTGGGGACTTCTTTCTTGTGGAAGTAGACCTTAGCCAAGGATCTCTGATAAATATTTTTTGTTTTTTTTTCTTACAATAAGCATGAAATCATGGATGACTTGTCAAAGAGGCAATTACGTGATGCATCTTTAGGATGAAGACACACGTTGATCGCTAAAAGGAAACAAAGCTTAAATGTGAAGCTAGAGGAATGACGAGCAACTTAAGGGGGCAATGGTTAATGATTGGTCGCTTAACATGGAGTATATTTACTATGAATTTATTGATGCATGTGACAAAAATGGAGACATCCAGATCGCATCAAAGCCCATGTTGTTCCATAGCCAATCAAGTTCAGTTATTTAGAATCGTTTGTATAAAAACGGTAGGGACATGCTAACATGGATAATAATGTAGTTGAAGAAACACTAAGTGACCCGGGGCAGATTACGGATAATCTGGGGGTTAAGTAATGTTTCCCACGAGGATGAGGTCCAGCAAAGAAGGTTGTTCTTCAGGTGACCTGCAAAACAAACACCGTAAGCTCGTCACTGAGAAGGGGGGGTTCCTCCTTGTGACCACCCTCCGGCGTGAGAATCAGACTAGATTGCTCTGAATATAAGTGTATATTAAGAGATTGCTAGAGAAGATAAGATAATGAGATATCAGATGATGTCCTTACCATTCCAAGGTGTTGGAGTATTTATAGCCGAAGGTAGGTTTCCTAGAAGGTACAGCCGGCTGAATAGTATTCCTGTTCTACCAACAGTGGGCTACGCACAAGCCATGCTGGTTGGTGGATAGGCTGCGGCCGACAGTGACAAGGTCGGCTGTATACTGTTCCTTTACTGCCGGCTATGCACTGTTCCACCAACTGTAGGCTGCGCACGTCCCATAGTAAGGGTTGGTGAGTAGGCAGCGGCTAATAGTGAAACAGTACTAGAGGGTGCTCCTCCTCGTACTGTTGTCGGTGAGCTGTCACCCTGTGATTGGTTCATGGGCTGCTCTGGTCAGATCGTCTGTTTTGCCCATACCTTGGTAGGTATAGTACAAAAGATCTTCCAGAAGCATACGGACTGGCTCATTTGGGCGGGAGTATTCCCGCCTTGCTCATTTCTTCAGGTGACTACTGAAGTAGCAAGAGTTAATGCCTTGTGCGTGTAGCCTTGCTTCAGTGCGGGTAGCCTTCTCTGATGGCTTGTATCCGCAACTGCGGGAACAAGCGGGGTACTTCACCATTGGGATGCTTTCCCTGCGGGTACAGCTGGCGTACTGCGCGTAAGGTCTTCTCTAAGCATGGTGGGTCCTGCGGAAGCAGTTGGTCGTTGCGCAGACGTCCCTGTTCAAGGTGAGTCTTGCGGGTCCAACTGGGCTCTGCTGGGACCTACCTCTTCAGTAGTCCATGCAGGTCGGTGTAGGTAGAGAGTAGCCTCCAAGGTGCCATGCGATAAAAGGTCCCTAACTAAATTAGAGAAATTTAAAGGGTTGTACATATAAGGTTGTTGGACCATTAAAAAGACACATACGTGTAAGCTAAATGTAAGAGAGATTAGGATGTAGTGGTAAATGTGTGTGCACACAAGGTTAGACACAAATTAAAAGTGAGGTTTATTGGAAAGATTGGAGGTGACTGGTGTATCTTATACGATTAGGGTGAGAAGATCGATTGAGATGGTTTTGACACATGTGAAGAAGTAACACTTGATGGAGCCTTTTAGATCCACATAACTTGCATTATGGAGTTTGCTAGACTATTTAATGAACAGATTGGGCAGAATTTGCTATACTTGCAGTTCTCTAAAGACATGACACGATACTTAAAGTATAGTCAATGCGAAATTAACTCAGTTAGTAGAGATTCTTGTCTTTTGAAAGAATTTTCAGGTTTTTACCCAGATAAAAGATGTAAATGTTTAGTATGTAAATACGCCATGCCAAAAGGTACATGAAACGTATCAAATCTCTTAAAAAAGAAACCAATCACACAATTTGATCAATAAAATTTTATTTCTATGATAACTTGTTAAATTTTCAATTAAATCATTTATCTTACAATATATGTTATTAATCACGCAATTCGCATGGTATAAAATCAGTTAGTGAACTCAGAGGTGGGCCTACGCTTCGGCTATAGGAGTCGGTCGGCCCATGTGAAAAAAAAAATTAGCGCTATATATAAAATAAAATTCCGACCGACCCCTGTAAAATTTTGACATGAACCCTGTGAATTGCTGAAAAAAGAAGAGAGATGGCCAGAGAAAAAACAGTGAAAATAGTGCTCAGAAATTACCTGTATTCTTTTCGACCGATAAATTGTGTTTGGAGAAGATGACTTAGGTTTTGACATTTTACGACTAGGGCCCTCGGGGTAATTTCGTAATAAAGCATAGTTGTGAAAAAGTCTTATTTCAAAGCATAAAACATTAGATTCTGACTAGGGGTGCAAACGAGCCGAGCTGCTCGCGAGCTATTCGAGATCGACTCGTTAAAAAAGCTCGATCGAGCCGAGCTTAATCGAGCCCGAGCTTGAGCCTAAAAGTAAGCTCGTTTAATAAACGAGCCTGAGTTTCATTTATCGAGATCGAGCCGGCTCACGAGCCTAAATGAGCTTGCCATTTATATAATTTTTTAAAATATATATTTAATAATTATTAATTAATATATATAATGTTATGAAAAAATAATTAAAAATAACTAAATAATATATATTATTTTATACATAAAATTATAATAGAAAAAAATATATAAAAATAATTATAATTATATAAAAAATAATTGATATATAGTAAACGAGCCGAGCTCAAGCTTGAAAATCTACTCACGAGTCGAGCTCGAGGTTTGAAAATAGAGCTCGAGTTCGAGCCTAGTCAAGCTCGGGCTCGGTTCGGTTTGTTTGCACCCCTAATTCTGACAACGTTTTTGTTAATATTAAAGCTTGAATATTATTTAATTAATGTGAAATATTTTTAATGATAAAGTTAGAATTAACATAATACTTTTTTTTAAAATTTAAACACCACCTTTTATTCTACTAGACTTATTGCTTTTTACTTATTACTTTGTTAGGTTATCGATTTCTTAAAATGTTAAAATTGTTTAGAATGTCTTTCTGAATGATATTTGATGAAAAGAACAAAAAAAATAGATAAGACGTCCACATTTATTAGATTTGTTAAATACCACCAATAAAAAAAACAATGAGCATGAATTTCAACTGTAATAAGGTTAAATTGTTAATAAAAAGTTATTTGATTATATGACCCGACCCGACCCGACCCAATCCGAACCAGATCCAAAATCTTTATAATCTATATATATTTAGCCTCACATTTAACCCTTTAAAAATTTCGTCCCCTGTGAAAAAAACTCTTGGGTCTGTCACTGAGTTAACTTCAATTTTTTTATTAATGAAATGTAATAATTCAAAATTAATTAAAAAGATTTTAATTTCACACACTTTCTACGTTCTACTCCTAAATTATATCTTTGTTTTAAAAACTATGACAGTTGACCTTCATAGTCTGAAAATCTTTATCAAACGCCTTAACAAACCAAAGACCCTTTACTATTTATTAAGAAAATAAAATGTTCGATTTGTAAACTTGTAGTTATAAGAGAAAATCAAATTACATAAATACCCTTTCTGGCTCACTCCTTTCTTCCCCACTCAAATGGCCAAATGAATTACATTCTTTAAATTAGTCTCATACTTTCTACTTATAAAAGTTAAAAAACATGACTTAGTTTCAAAGAAGTGAATATATAAAATTTCCTTGGTTTCATCGTCAAAAAGTCTAGGTCTAAAAAGAGAAGATATTTGGAAGCTTGTGACCGAAAGTTTACAAACCAAAAATAATGGTTTCTTAAGGAAAACAAATCTAAACTTAATCTAAACTTATATGAAGAAGAGGGTCCCAGCAGAGCCCAGTTGGACCCGCAAGACTCACCTTAAACAGGGACGTCTGCGCAGAGACCAACTGGATCCGCAGGACCAACCATGCTCAGAGACGTGACGTCCTTACGCGCAGTATGCAAGCTGGTCCCGCAGGAAATGCCTCCCATGGTGAAGGACTCCGCCTGTTCCCGCAGCCTCGGATACAAGCCATGAGGGAAGGCCACCCGCGCAGCATGGCTACACGCACTAGGTACTTAGCTCTCGATCATTCAGTGTCACCTGAAGGAATGAGCAAAGCCGGGAGCAATCCCGCACAGAGGCGGGAGGGGGAATACTCCCGCCCAAATAAGCCAGTCTGTATACTGAAGGACCTTTTACTGTACCTGACGAGGTATGGGCGAAAGATCTGATCAGGGATACGACAGCTCACTGATACAGTATGGCGAGCAGCATGCTCCTGTACTGTATCACTATTAAGCCGCTGCCTACTCACCAACTACTGTCATACCACGTGCGTAGCCGGCAGTTGGTGGAAAGGGAATAGTATACAGCAGGCCTGGTCGCTATCAGCCGCTGCCTACCCACCAACTACCAGCAGGGCACGTGCGTAGGCTACTGTTGATGAACAGGAACACTGTTGCAGCCGGCCATACCTCCTTGGAAACCTACATCCGGCTATAAATACCCCAAATGGTATGATCATCTAAACACAACATATCTTACTACATTATCATCATATTATACCTGATATCTGCTCTAGCAATCTCTTAATATACTTTTATATTTAAAGAGCAATCTAGTCTGATTCTCACGCCGGAGGGTGGTCACAAGGAGGAACCCCCCCCCTTCTTAGTGACGAGCTCACGGTGTCTGTTTTGCAGGTTATCAGAAGAACCATATTCCAAGGGTCTAACCCCTCGTGGGAAACATCTCTCCAACCCCCAGGTTACCAGTAATCTGCCCGGGGTCCGGTTAGTGTTTCTTCATTGGCGCCATCCGTGCATAAAGCTAGAACTTTATTTTTCTCCAGTTTTTTCAAACATCTACAAAGATGGTTAGAGAAATTCCGGTAACCATAACCCCTGCTACTAGGGGGAATACCGGCAACACAGTTTTTACGAACACTACCCCGGCTACCGAAGCCGGGGCAAGTGAAGTAAATTTTACGAACACTACCCCACTTACCAAAGCAGGGGCAAGTGCAGTAAATGATCGCCTACTGGGATCCACTGATACCCAGATTGAGAAACGAAGACTCCCCCGCCAAACTCTCGATGAAGTTAAGGCATGGGCGGAGGCACGACAAAAGGAATTCCAGGCTGAGTTGGACGAACGCTTGCGTTCCGTGCAACAGGCCGACGAATTCGAATACTGGGAGGATGACTCGGAGGAATCCGACTCCGACGCGAACCCTCGCCATAGGGCAAAAGGGAAGCATAAGGAAACGGAATCCCAACCGAAAAGGCATTTTGGACAAGCCTTCAAACCAAAAAGCACAGGTGGAAGTCCACGAGACTTCTCTAAAACGTTCAGACCAAACGTTGCAAATGCAGGAACGTCCAAATTTGCAAGGGACATTGCTGAAGCAATCGCCCCAAAGAGTGCCAAACAAATGCCCAACATAGGCACATATGACGGTATATCTGATCCAGACGATCATTTGAACAGGTTCATAGCAGGGGCAACCGTCAGCAATTGGACGGAACCCACGTGGTGTTACATGTTCCAAATGACGCTGGTTGGGGCTGCTAGAGCATGGTTCGATCGTCTACCGGTCAACCACATCTACGACTGGGCAGACTTCCAACAAAAGTTTAGCCAACACTTCAGCCAGCAACGGAAGTATACCGAGGAGCAATGGACAATCCTCAAATGCATACGAGAGGAAGACGAATCTCTGCCAAACTTCATCACTCGCTTCAACTCAAAGAAGCTAAGTTTGGGCAATATCAGTGAAGATCTTGTTCGCGCTGCCTTCATCCAGGGCGCACATGACCCAGAGCTCATCCGCACCCTAACGGGTAAAGATGGCATGCCATCCACATGGGATGGCATCATGACAGCAGCAAAACGCTATGCGGAAACAGAGAAACAACTGGGTAGAGATCTCCCACAGAGCACAAACCTCTACACCCAGAGGACGAGAGAAGACAACGTCCTCACCGCCCGATTAAATAAAAAACGAAAGCTAGGCATCTGGCAGTCAAGGGTAAACTTTGACACCTCATCCGGCTTGCAAAATCGGTTGGGCGGAAGGGATAATGTACAGTCGCACCGGAACTCCAGATGGACGCCACTCACCAAAAGCGTCACTGAGATATTCGCCACTGAAGGGCTCCCATGGCCAAAACCGCCAATAATCCGACATCGTCACGATGCAGATCGGAGCAAATACTGTGACTTTCACAAGACAAAGGGCCACAACACTGAAGAATGCATAGATGTAAAAGATATGGTCGAAGCATTTGTCAGAGATGGGACGCTCGCGCACCTCGTGGCGTAATAAAGGCTGAGCAGGCGGGTGCGTATAGAACCCCAGCTGGGGAAAACACGAATCAATTCCAGCTTCAAAATCGAGACTACATGCTGCGTAAAGAACGAGATCCCGAACCAGGTGCGTATCGGCTCGATGGCACTCCCATCCCAACAAGGAAGGGAGCTCATTTACACAGTTTGCATGTAAATCAATTCCAATTTGTAAAGAAAAGGCCAAGAGCCACTTCTAATGGAAATGATTCTCTTAAGAATATCGAAGCTGATGATTTTACATTTAATACTTTTCTGGACACTAATATGCCGGTTTTCACCGCATAATTACGTGAAGTCGTTGCGTGGGAAGGCGGTCTTACCCGCACGAACCCAATAACGTGGCAAACCTTCACGCAGGTCAGTTGAAGGAGAAGAGTTCAATTATTCCATTAAATGAAAGTGCCGGTCTATCCGCATGAATCATGAAAGGAAAATGAACACTAACCTATCGACAACCGCGCGTCGAACGGTTCAAAACAAAATTCTTAAAAAGGTAAGAAAAACCTACACGCAGGTCAGGTATGGGTAAAGTTTTGCCATCCTACTAAGTGCAAGTGACGGTTCTACCCGCACAATCACGAAAGAGGAAGCAAAACTTCACACCTATTATCAACCACGTTCAAAGGTTAACTTATCCTCAAAAGGTAAGAAAAACCTACACGCAGGTCAGGTATGGGTAAAGTTTTGCCATCCTACTAAGTGCAAGTGACGGTTCTACCCGCACAATCACGAAAGAGGAAGCAAAACTTCACACCTATTATCAACCACGTTCAAAGGTTAACTTATCCTCAAAAGGCAAGAAAAACCTACACGCAGGTCAGATAAGGGTAAAGTTTTGCCATCCTACTAAGTGCAAGTGACGGTTCTACCCGCACAATCACGAAAGAGCAAGCAAAACTTCACACCTATTATCAACCACGTTCAAAGGTTAACTTATCCTCAAAAAGTAAGAAAAACCTACACGCAGGTTAGATAAAAGTTAAAGTTTAGCCATCCTACCAAGTGCAAGTGACGGTTCTACCCGCACAATCACGAAGGAGGAAGCGAAACTTTAACCCACTATCAACCACGTTCAAAGGTTCTTATTCTAAACACTTGGAAAATTGCTAATTTAAACTAAGTATGCAAGTCATAAGTTTATAAAGCAAGGAACCCAAAGAAGGAAATAACAATCTTATACGCAAAAAGATTAATATTTCAAGAATATATTACAAGAATGGCCGGGTAACTACCCGCCTAAAAGAAAAAATAAAAAACTATACAAGTCTTAGCAATGGGAAGGGATCTTCAGGATCAAGCCTCAGGGCCGCTTCCACTTGGACCCGCTCCGTCAGAAGAACGGGGTGGTTCGAGGAACGCTTTGAGGACAGCTAACCCATCATCAGCAGCAGCTACTTCGTCCACCTTCTCCACCACTGGATGCGGGAAGGCGGCGTATTGGTTCAATGCTTGGTCATAAATGGCTTCAGTATCCACATTGAACAAAGGGAAGTTGGAAGGCGGGACGCCTTTCTCAACAAACCCTAGACCAAGCATGAAGCCGGCCTTTTCCCCATCATCATGAGAAGCGTTGAGGGCTGCGGTCATAGCATCATCGTAAGAGGTCTCTGAAAAGACCCGACACACAACCTACAAAGAAAACACAAGTATTAGAACCTTTTCTTACAAAAGAAATGCGTGAAGATAAATCTAAACATACCTGAGGCAACGCTTCTCGAAGAAGCCATCGGAGGGCAGCTTGAGCTTCGGTATGGGCGCGTTCGGCTTCGCTCTTGTTAAGGTTGGCAAGTAAAACTTCCTTAGCGGCAGCCTCTTCGACGCCCTTAAGCTTCCGCTGGGTCTGGTCAAGCACCCCCCTTTGGTCCAGGATTTCCTGGAGTTTCTTGGCATCTTCCATTGCCAAGGCATCATGAGCGCGTTTGAGAGCCTCTAATTTGGCCTTGAGCTCCTCATTCTCCACACGCAAAGGCTCAGCAACGGCTTCAGCCTTGGCAGCCCTCTCGGTTGCGTTTCGCGCAGTCTCCCTGGCCAGCCGAAGCTGTTCATTCACAGCTTGGGCAGCCTTGGAGCGGGCCTCGAGTCGCGCCTGAACTTCAACCTCGAGGGCCTTGAAGGCCTTCTCCTTGTCGGCGGCAGCTGCCGCCAGCTGTTGGTTCTCCTCCCGAAGAGCACGCGCCTCAGATATGTCCTTGGCGTGAGCTGCTTTCAACTTGTCGTTTTCACGACAAAGCAGCTCGACGCGCGGCTGCATCCGGGCCTGGAGAACCCGAAGCTCATTAGTTAGCCTACCCTCCTGGTAGCTAACCATGGCTTCCCCCAACGCGCCCGGAGGAGCAGCGTGGCGAGCCCAGTCCACGCACTCCACGGGTGTGCGAAGGGTTGTTCCTCGGCGTATGTTCCATCGAGGAACATACACTTCATTGGAATCCGACACTGCAAAAGAAACAAAAGCAGTAAGGAAAAGATGATGAAAAACATAAGGGAAAAAGAAAGGAACCCTACGCACCTGTAGGGTCAATGACAGGCCGATAGCCGCCAAACCCATCACCTGAACCTAAAGGAAATCCATCCAACAGGTCAGGCAGACGGGAAGGTGGCAAAGATCGGCGTGAAGCCCTGCGCGTACCTGATGGTCCGGCCATCGGTGCCGGTGGCGCGGGCATGGTGGCAGCCGCCGTGGTCGCCGTCGTTGTCTCCGCCGCGGTCGCCGCCTCCTTAAAAGCAGCAGTAACCGCCGGTTCCGTGAAGGATGCTGTAAAAATCGCACTCACGGCCGGCGGTGACGTCATCACTACCGGAACAGCTGGCTCAAAGGAATGAGCAACTGGACCAGCGGATGCAGACGCAGGCGCCTGGGTCGACGCCTCAGGAAGGCTGACCGAGCCTACCGTCATTGGCGGGGAGGTATTCCCCTGCGGTTCACCCCGGAATGCGTCAACACCCACGCCTGCACAAAGAGTGTTAAATTTATAGTGATAAATCTGCAGACATTATGATTATACTTACGGGTTTTCTTGACCCTGAACGTACGGACGGGCGGGGAGGAACCCGATGGAGCCGGCCTTTTGGTACCGGTCACCGTCGTCTTCATTGGTTCTCCGGAGGTAACGGTCGTAGCCTCCGGAGCAGTGCTCTTCTCACCACCGGGCTTCCCCGCCACCTCTTCACTATCTGACTCCGAGTCAGAGAGAACCACTGGATCAGCTGTGGAGGCCTTCTCCTTCCCCTTCACGCCGGCAGCAGCCTTCTTCTTCCACACAAGGGGAGGACCATCTGCGGATTCCTCAGAAGAAGACAGGATGTAAGGATTTCCAGCAACGGGTACAGCATTGAGGGGTTCAGGATAGAATATCTCCTTACCTGGCCGCCGGTGGCTCAGGATCTCTTGGCCCGGCGGATAGACCTCCACAAACCTATCCGCCGTTTGCTCCAGGATGGGCAACTCATTGTCGTCCAGAGCACGAGTGCCCACCCGCACGGGACTGTCAGCCTCCCGCGGGAACAGGAGCGACTCCAAATTATTCCCCTCTGAAAGAAAAGAAACAGTTAGAAAATAAACTAATATCAGCAAGAAAGACAAGACATACCATAAGGAATAGAGTTCAAACCGTATTCGAGAAGGATAGGAAACCGGGACGCATCCTTCCATACCCGGCTCATCCCCAGCAGCACCATCCCGGACTCCGCAAACCGGTAAACCGGAGATTGGACCCGGGATATCTTCGCGAACCATTCCGCCTCCTGGTAACTGGAAGCATGGAGGCTCGGAAGCGCTTGACCCTTCTTGAACTTCATAGCAATGGGGATGGCGCGGGCAGAGATGTAGAAGAACTCCCGCTTCCACGATCGGAGACTGCGCTCGGTCACGCAGATCTTCAAACCCTTAATACGGGTTGTCAGGGTGTACCACCCCTGGACGCACCTCCAAGTATAGAAGGTCATCAGGCGGTCCACATAGGGCTCAATACCCAGAATCCGGCACACCCACTCGAAGTGCCGGACCTTGGCAATCGCCATCGGATGCACCTCGGTCAGGTGCACACCGTGCCTCTCCAGGACACGATACATAAACTTTGTCAATGGAAACCTAAGGTTCCCATAAACAAAGAATGCAGCATATACCCCGATCTTGCCACTGGGGGCATCGTACACAGTCTGGTGGGATTCAGGAAACTCAGGCTCGAGAGACTCGAGCATGAACTTCCTGACTATGTACTGGTACTGATCGAGAGGTAGAGCACACTGGCACTCGCCAGCAGTACTCCTATCGTCGGCTACAGCTTCAGCATCATGAGAAGACATTTTTGCAGAAAGAAGAGTGATTTCGGGAAAATGCTTGCCTGAAAAAGGGGAGTATTTGCCGGAAATCACTAAGAAGAAGAAGAAGAGAGGTGAAAGTGTGGATTACAAAGGGGCCTCTCCCCCTTTATATACTAATCGCAATTAATGCGGTGAATTTAATGCGGAGGAGAGAGAAATCGAAGGTGCAATGAAACTATGACACGTGGCAAAAAGCAGGCTGGCAACAGCTGTTGACAGGACGCGTGCCAGTAATTTCGCGGCCACGCGCCCGAAAAATCGTGCCCACAGCGCCAGGAAAAGCGTCTGGAATGACCATGTTCTGTCACGTCACCATAACTTCCTGCACGTCCTGACACAGTCAGAAGAAACCGTCGCACGACGTTTCAGAGGTTTGGACTGTTCTTATCTTTCCACCAACTCTTCGAATTTCAAAATTCAAAATTTAAAAATATTAAAAAGTAAGCGGGAAAATACCCCTTACCCCTTGGCAAACAAGTAACCGTTAGACGGATGCGGGTACAGTGTAAAGGCAAAACCCTTCACATACCTAGCACCCGCAGGAAATTGAAGCCAAGTAAACCTTGGCGAACAAGTAACCGTTAGACGGATGCGGATACAATGTAAAGGCAAAATCCTTCACATACCTAGCACCCGCAGGGAATTGAAGCCAAGTAAACCTTGGCGAACAAGTAACCGTTAGACGGATGCGGGTACAGTGTAAAGGCAAAACCCTTCACATACCTAGCACCCGCAGGGAATTGAAGCCAAATATTCCTCGGCAACCAAGTAACTATAAGACAGGTGCGGGTACAGTGTAAAGGCAAAACCCTTCACATACCTAGCACCTGCAGGGAATTGACGCTAGGAATACCTTGGAAGTAAAGTAACCGTAAGACGAGCGCTGGTACAGTGTTAAGGCAAAACCCTTTACATACCTAGCGCTCCGCTGGGAATTGAAACCAGGAAGGATCTTCTGGGCAATGCTTGCGGAAACGGAAATAACATCCCCGCATAGCGGGAACGTTGAGAACTACGTTGTTTGAAGCTCCAGGATGGAATTGGTGGTTTTAACATAATTGATCACTATGTTCAAAACTACCAAAACCTCATGGAGAATCCACACAACTAGGACTCAATGCTCCTGACTTGCGAGGAGGTTACAGACCTACCCGCATCATACCCAAAGACCAAGCAGGAAACTCGGGCATTTCTGCAAGTGACAAGGACTTCCCATGGAAAACCTTACAAAACCCTTTTCAAAACCCTTTGCTTAAGTCCAAAAGTTCACCTCACTTTATTAAACACGCATGAGAAGAACATTGGACTGGGGGGACTTGAAGAGGTAGGTCCCAGCAGAGCCCAGTTGGACCCGCAAGACTCACCTTAAACAGGGACGTCTGCGCAGAGACCAACTGGATCCGCAGGACCAACCATGCTCAGAGACGTGACGTCCTTACGCGCAGTATGCAAGCTGGTCCCGCAGGAAATGCCTCCCATGGTGAAGGACTCCGCCTGTTCCCGCAGCCTCGGATACAAGCCATGAGGGAAGGCCACCCGCGCAGCATGGCTACACGCACTAGGTACTTAGCTCTCGATCATTCAGTGTCACCTGAAGGAATGAGCAAAGCCGGGAGCAATCCCGCACAGAGGCGGGAGGGGGAATACTCCCGCCCAAATAAGCCAGTCTGTATACTGAAGGACCTTTTACTGTACCTGACGAGGTATGGGCGAAAGATCTGATCAGGGATACGACAGCTCACTGATACAGTATGGCGAGCAGCATGCTCCTGTACTGTATCACTATTAAGCCGCTGCCTACTCACCAACTACTGTCATACCACGTGCGTAGCCGGCAGTTGGTGGAAAGGGAATAGTATACAGCAGGCCTGGTCGCTATCAGCCGCTGCCTACCCACCAACTACCAGCAGGGCACGTGCGTAGGCTACTGTTGATGAACAGGAACACTGTTGCAGCCGGCCATACCTCCTTGGAAACCTACATCCGGCTATAAATACCCCAAATGGTATGATCATCTAAACACAACATATCTTACTACATTATCATCATATTATACCTGATATCTGCTCTAGCAATCTCTTAATATACTTTTATATTTAAAGAGCAATCTAGTCTGATTCTCACGCCGGAGGGTGGTCACAAGGAGGAACCCCCCCTTCTCAGTGACGAGCTCACGGTGTCTGTTTTGCAGGTTATCAGAAGAACCATCTTCCAAGGGTCTAACCCCTCGTGGGAAACATCTCTCCAACCCCCAGGTTACCAGTAATCTGCCCGGGGTCCGGTTAGTGTTTCTTCAATTAAGAACAAAAATAAGCAATATCAAGAAGTCCCATATAAACTAGTCTTGTATATTACTCGAATCAAACTATTATACAATACCAGAACCGAATTTTATCCAATTCTATGATATGTAACTATAAACACTAATTATGGAAACTACATTAATAAAATCAACCATCAACATTTGCTAAAGGAACCCATACTTTCCATGCTTTAATATCACCATCCAAACTACCACTATACACCATATACTTTCTCCCCTCACCGTCACCATCACCATCACCGTCATCGTCGCTTTCTGCGGCCACGGCCAAACACTTCACCGGACCACCGTGACCCTCCAAAACACCAACACATGAATAACTTTTCCCCGCGAATCTCCGCCACAATCTCACTGTTTTATCAGCTGAACCACTACATACCAACTCATTAACAATTTTCACACACAAAATCGCCTTTCTATGCCCCAAAAGCGCCGCAAAAACCATCATATGTCCGCCGTCTCCGTCATCGAAGAAGTTCCTCTCACAAGCTATCATCACACCCGAACAGGCGCCAGAGATTAACACGGAAAGATTATTGTCATAAGCCAAAGCATTTACTGCGGATTTATGGTGTGTTAGTGAATTGATTAAATTATGTTTTCGGTCTTGTTGATTGAATCTCCACACTTTGATTTTCCTGTCTGCTGAGCTGGTGTAAACGAAACCTTCATCGGATAATATGATTGCGTTAATGGCGTCGTCGTGTGCGTTTGAAACCGATTCTAAGCACTTGAAATCAGAACTCCTCCATACCTGGACATAATATAGTAACATAATTAGAGTTTATTGTAATTATTTTTACTATAATTAGGTTTACATTGTATATATGCTTAATTTAAAGGTGTGCACAAAATTGAATTAACCAAATCCTAACCGGAATAACCAACGTAACCAAACCCAGTAAAAAAACTCACAATTTAGTTTTAAGTTTACTTACATAATATAAAAAAAAAACCAAACGATTTACAATGAAGTGGCAGGTAAGTGGACAACAAGTTGCGTCACAACCACTTTTTTTAAGTTAAAAAAAAGAACAATTTTTGTTCAATTTGGACGACTGTAATTTAACTGAAACAGAAAAACTGATATAATGTAATTTTATGAAATTAATAAACGGCGCAGCTTAAATACCTTAGTTTCATACTTTCCTATATGTAATAATTGTTAAACATCAGTTAACCAAAAAAAAAATAATACACAAATTCATTATTTTTGTTATTTTTCCCATGCCTAAATTTTTAAGCTCAAATGTGACATAGAAAAATCCGAAACCACCCTAAAACGGAAAACATCGAAACTGATCGATTTAAAATACCTAAAGCTCGAATTTTCAGTTTTCACTTTGTTTAAGCCAAAAGCCGACGCGCGCACACTCTATTATTTACATTACATGTATAACTAATTAATTAAAAACATATATCACAAGTCACTACTTCTTTACCTTAAAACTCCGATCCCATGAAGCTGAGTAAATCCGAGATTTATCAACCGACACAGCCAACGAAGACACAGCATCATTATGATGAACCCACGTGAGCTTCTTATGCCGGCGAATCGTAACATAGTTTTTCGCAAACAAAACCTTAGTCAACCGGTCTTTTAACGTAGGCAAACTCGTAACAATATCAATACCAACCTTATTAATTTTCCACACCCTAATCTTATTATCTTGGTGCCCACTAATAATAATATCATCATTAACCATTTGTAGACACTTAACCGCACTGTTACACCTAACAGAAATAAACTCTTCGTCCGACGTGGCATCTGGGTGACGTGGCCACCGGTGGATTAGGTTGCTAGATGAGCCACTAAAGAGGTGGTTTCCGGTAAGGATTAAAGAGAGGATGTGACAAGAGTTGGGTTTGATAGTGAATAAACAGTCCGGGTTAACGGTGTTTGACGGTGTTATAACGGTGGAGAGTGACGGCGGTAGGCTTGATCTAGAGGAGAATGAAGAGTTGAAAGAGTCTTGTGAGAATGAAAATGAAAGTGATCGGAGGTTTGATGATTCGTGATCATCTTTCGGGTTTGAGAATAATCTAAAAGAACAGGAAAATGGTTGGAAATTGATGTTTCCGACCATGATTTTGTGTTTGTGTGTTTAAGGTAGTGATGGCCTGTGGGATTTTAAAGGTGAAGAAGAAGGTTATGAGAGGCGTATTTTAGCAAATAAAGTGGAAGGAAAGTGAGAAAATTGGTAAAAAGAAGACACATGGTGGATTTGGGAGTTCAATATGGTTTTTGTGATGTGTAACATTGTGACTTTTGTATAATATTATCTTATTAGATATTTTATTGTTAATCAAGATTTCAGATATACACATGTTGTGAATTGCAAGATGAATAAAGAGGTTGATGACGTACACATAATTTGTACTTTTCAAGTAATGATTACTTTTACATGTTCAGTTATATGTAAAAGGTTAGTTAAGGGGGTAAAGGATAAAGTTAAGGGGGTAAAGGATAAGGTTAAAATGAAAATCCATTTTAGTTATGAAAACCTGTAAAAATTCTATGTAACATCGGTTTTTTTTTTATTACATGTAATATATGTTGTAACATTTAATACAAAATATCGAAACATCAAAAAAAATATGTTTTGCTATTTTTTAACATTTTTTTACTAATTTTTATATATGTTTTCAGGAGAGAGAAAAAGTTATATTTATATTTACATTTTTATTCACTTTAATTGAGGACCATAAGATTTAAACATTAATTAAAAACATGTAGTTGAGAATGGGTTTCTAGAGTTTTCACAACTCAAATGGGTTTTCATTTTATACTTAGCCAGGGAGTAAAAGTTTATGGGAAAATAAGAGAGTGAGTTTTTACTTTTTATTCCTTTTCCTGAATATAAGGCTGAGGGGTGTGGAGCGCTAGAAGGGCGCGAAAGCCCTTCCGCTCACGCCCCGGGGCGCGAGCACCACACCACCGAGGCGCGAGAGGGGCGCGAGCGCGGAAAAAGAGGCAGGCGCGGATGGGCTAGCGGCTGGGAATGGCGTGAAGGGTTCTTGGGAAGTGAAATAGAGCCGTTGGGCTCATTGTTCTTCTTTTCTTCTCCTCCTGCTACACACATAATATATAATATATATTAATATATACAATATATACATATTGTACCTGCATATATATAATACGTACATATTGTACCTGCATATATATAATATATACATACACAAAAAGACAAAGCCTAAGAGATTAAGCACAAGCCAAGACAAGTTTACACACAGTCCAGTGTGTAATTGTGTGTATTCTTTAATAATACGTTTAAGCACAGTCCAGTTTTTTTAATAATACGTTTTTTAATACATTTATAAAAAATTAAAAAAAAAAACCGCTCGCGCCCCCTCTCGCGCCCCTCCACACCATGTCCCGGGGCGCGAGCACCACTACCAACACCCATCTTATCAACTTTCTCTCTCTGCCACACGTCACAATATTATTGGCTGGCGCCCCCACTCGCGCCCCCTCTCGCGCCCCCCACACCCCTCAGCCTAACATGAAATTTAAGGCTTGTGTGTAGAGTTAGATAGGTGTGAAATTTTAGGTCGAATTTGTTTAAATAAAAGGGTTACTGTTGACAGGGACGGATCTACATAGCAAGTAGAGATACATGAGAAACCCCTGAGCTTTGAAATAATGGTGTAATGTTATATAGAAAAACCCGGGATGAACCCATTAGAATACTAAGCAAGCGATACAGTGGATAAGTCATGGGATTAATAAACTCAAGGTCTTGGGTTTGATTTTTGATTCAGCTATTTGAAACTTTCTTTTTACATGTTAAGCTATTATGTTATATTCATTTTCAAGCCGTTTTTTTTTTTATTTTTTTTATTTTTTTTATACGATTGACATTTTTCTTTGACAGAATCGAACCTCCACCTGAACATGCAAAAAAAGGGGTGTTCAAGCCGTTGTGTTCTTTGATCAATCTTCTACCTGTTTATTAGGAAACAACTAACAATACAGCGACTAATCTAAACACTTGAACACAATACTGTCTATAACATAGAAATTTATAATGCAAAATGAATTATGGTGTATTTTCATTGTTGTGCTTGTATTACGTATTATTGCATAATTATTATTTTTATTTGTGTATTTTTATGAGGCCCAATAAAGCACAAATCGTGAAATCAAACCAGAACCAAATTGTTGTAACGGTCTTGGTTTGGTTCGGTTTCCGATAATCAAAAACTGTACTAAAGCTGACTCGCTGTTTAATATGAAATCCATCAAAACCGGATCGCGAACACCGTCTAACCAATTTAAGTATTTCACATCAACACTTAAATGAAGAATTATTGGCGACCGACTTATATCTATAAATATTTAAAGAGTATCTTTCCAATTTAAACAAGTTGTGTATTTTTTTCTCACACACATAAAGAATAGTCAGGTTAAGATTTGTCTTCTTATAAATTTGTAATAAAAGAAGTGCCATGAAGACAAAGTTTTTAAGTTTAAACAAATTGTGTTCAGATTAATGTAACATGGGATATCTAATTTTAAAAAATAATAAAAACGGAAGCCTTTTGGTCACCACATTTAGTTGGACCATTAATTTTAGTTTTTAACCTGAAACTAGGTAACACCTAGCCGCGTTGCGGCGGCGCAGTGACATGAATTCGATTTGCATCGGTTAGGTTCGTAACTGTAGCGATAATAAATCTGGAAAAAGTAAATGCACAGAATAGTATTGGCAGTACTCGTATAACTTATGGTAAAAAAACATTATAAAAGAACTTGTAGTCAGCTGGTAAACCCGCATGGTGCGACTGCTCGTCGACACAAATCTGATCGGCATCGGGTTAACGCATTGGAACCAAACCAAAAAAAATAAATTCGTTAACATAAAAGCACAACAAATTAACGTATTTAAAACAAAAAAAAATAAAAAAAAGAATGCGTGTTGCGGCAACAAACCGACACGCATACGGTCTTCCGTCAGTCGACACCAGAGCTAAATAAGAAAATAAATTCATCACCACCCAAACACAATAAATTAGCATATTTTAAACAAATAAAAAGCATGCGCCTTTACAACAATAAACCAATGCAAATTTAGTCGGCATCAACACTAAGGTGCTGTTTGTTTTTTAAGAGGTAAAACGTCTGCAGTCTGCGGACCACATCTGCAAGCATCTGTAGCAGAAGAGGTGGATCAAACCTCTGCAGTCTGTAAGAAAAAGATTGTTTGTTTTTAACGTCTGCAGACTTATAAAATTAAACATAAATTTTTAAACAACCCGAACCGAACAAACTAATGGTAATCAAACCTATTAAAATTCTTAACAAAACCAATATAAACAAATTATTCATAAACAAACCGAACCAAACAAACTAATGGTAATCAAACTTATTAACATTCATCCGGTGACCTGTTTCACCTGCACAAAAGACCTCACTTTCTTTCCCTAAATAAACACAAATGTAACTCGGTTCCTTCTTCACATAACCAGCAGCCATCAATTCATAACTTTTGCCACATTTTCCCACATAAACACACTTGGATACGTGTTACATAAAAGTATATACGTCGATGGATCTTTAACGCCCAACTCCATTAATCGATCAGCAACCCGAATCCCCATCTGGGTTCGCCCGAATCTTCGCTGGAGTTGGGAGTGGAGGGCGGCGCCGCAGGTAAGGAGAGGGGTGACGGGAAGAAAGTGGGGGTGGAGGGCGACACCGGAGGTGGGTGGAGGGGTAGAGGCCGACAGCGGTGACGGTGGAGGAGTGGAGGAGGAGTTGGAGAGGAGAAGAAGGTTAGGATTAGGGTTTGGGAGTGAGATGTAGAAGAAGAAGTGGAGAGGATATGAATAATAGGGTTTGGGAGTTCTGATGTTTTTTGGAGTCCGAAGAGGTGAGAACAAATGGGGTAGAAGATGTGAGAAGTAACAATGTCATCACTTCTAGGTGAAGAGGGCGCGCAGACGTTTTTTAATGAAACGTCTTCGGAAAAACAAACACACTGCAGAGCCCAACGTCTGCGCACCCTCTTCTCAGTATAGACAAAAGAGGTGGAGAAGTGCTTCTGAGGAAAAACAAACAACACCTAAAACATAATCATAAATTAATAAGCTAAAAAAACATATATCAATATAATTTTAGGACCAATGTGCTGATGGGTCCACTAATGTATGAAATAAATGAAAAAAAAAATAAAAAACTAACACCAAACCAGAATGAATAAGAAGGAGTCGAACCTGCGAGGTAAAAGATCAAAGGCCATGCCAAACATATACACCACACACAGCCATCAGAGCACCACATTCAATTAGTTATCATTTGGAAATAATTGTATTTAACGTGTTAGTGAAGTTCAAAGTAAAAGTTTGTCACCGACAATCCAATATTTATCTTATATAATATATAATTGACCGGGATACCCGATCAAAAGTCTTTGATTCGTGTTAAATTCAACCCGTGAAACGACCCATTGTTCACCTGACACTCACAACAACATATATCAACTTTATGAAAACAAACAATAATAATAATTAATAAATGAAGGTGTAAAAGTTATATAATGAGAAAGCTTAGGTGCCCAAAAGTCATGTTGACCAACAAAATGTGAAAATAAAATTCAAAATTTTTATTTTCCGATAATACATTCAAATTTTTCTAATTTTTTTTATCACACGTGTGTCTGTGTTTGTGCTCATTTGACATATGAATCAATACTTCTAGGTCGTTTGATGCAGAAATTCATACTTGTGTGCCAAAGCCATCCAATAAAAATATGTCACATGTCGTCTCTGTTTCACCCTGTGTGACATAATGTTTTATGTATTATTGAATAAAAATATGTCACATGTCGTCTCTGTTTCATCCAATAAAAATATGTCACATGTCATCACTTTTATGTTTTAAACTATATTTAAAGTGAATTTATTTGTCAGTAATTTTGCTTTCACTTGAATTTCTCTATCAACAGATTTCTCAATTTAATTTACAAGGGAGATTCTCTCAATGTTGTTGAATACCTTGATATCAATGATATTTCTTTTCTTTAATCATTATTCTAAATAATTCATATTAAATCTTTTACGTTCTTTATTATTCCAAACTGAGGTGAAATGAGTGACTGAGGGGCTTTCGTATTGGCTCAAGGGAAGGGGTGTCCGTCCACCTGCGGCTTCGGTGTTTGGTGGTAGGTCAAATGTAATGTACAAAATCAAAATCATAATCAAGGATAACATATTCCGATATTGTTCTATCTGTTAAGTAAATTATACTTTGAAGTTCTGTCCACATTTCAACAAATTTCGTTTGTCACTTTATTTAAATTAACAAGGTTTCATCTCGGAGGGGAGAGACGGGGACCAAAGCCCCATCAATCTCCATTAATCTCTGACATGGATGAAACATAATCGTCTTAAGATGCCGAAGCCACATCACCCTCCCATTCCCTGACCTCATCCCGACACTCACTCTGTTTGTTTCTTTCAAATTTGACACCACCAAACCGTTGCATACACTGCAACTATAATCTCTGTTTGCCAAACCATTCTCTCTAACTCCTAATCAACCATTCTCTTTCACCTTTACTAGTGTAATCACCCATTCTCTTTACTAGTGTAATCTTTCGCCCACATACCAAAAAACAAACGGATAGTTTTGCTTAAATAGATATAACATGCAATTGGACCAATTGGTACATTTTCTTTCTATTTTCGATCTCGTGTTTCCATTTTCCTTTCACATATGAAGAAATTATTACTAAGTTACAAAAATAAAAAATAAAAAATTTGTGCTTTTTCATAGGGGAGGTATTTATTTTGGATACTTTTCTGGCCTTTTAAAATAAAGCAACACATTTGAATTACAATTGTCTTAAAAGTGGTGACAATTTTCCTTTATTGTGTTTCAGTAGAGTTTTTATTTATTTATTTTTAAAACGCTAATTCGTGCATTCACTAATCTTATTCTAAATTTTATAATCTTTGTTTATGACGAAACTTGAATCCGTAATCTGGATGGATGACACTTTCTCATCACACCTTTGTATCAATGTCCTACAAGCACCAAAGGCGGTTGCAGATGTTTTTAAAACAAGACCATTCATTGAGTTGGACAAACTAGTGGCTGGTGGAATCTTATGATCAATCATGGTCGACATCATTGATTTGCAACGTCCAAGATATATGTCAATATTAAATCAATTCAATATTCGAATAACATAAATTTCACAAAATGATGGAACATGGTTAGAAACATAAAAACTGATATATAAAAAGTTAATGTCGGGTATACAACAAAAAGTGAGGAAAAAAGTACTATTGGAACCAACGGTGCAGCATGAAACTAACGTCCACAACCGAATATTCAATGTGCATAAAATGATTGTAACATAATAGTTAAATGATAATATTTTATTTATAAAAATAATAAATTATATTTTAAAAGTAAAAATAATAGATCCTACATTAAACAAAACTCTTACGGTTTATTTATCAAAAATCGTATATTAGGTTTCAAACAATTTAATATTTTGATGATTAACCACTGGGTGGGTGATCCATTTACAAAGACAAAACCTTTAAATATTTTGGATTTAAATCCCATAGACGACAATAAATAATAAAGAAATACGCCGTTCAAAAAAAAGTTTGATTAACACTTATTTTCCTCAATTACAAATTAATAGTGAAATTTGTTGAAAGACAATAGCAATAGAAGAGCTATGTATTCAATCAAATAAATGCGATTACAAGCAAATACATCTATTCTATAGATAAAATGTTCAGCGAAAACACATACAACTTTTTCTAAGCACTACAGCTTTTTTTAAACCTTTGTCATTGAAAGATTTCAGATGTTTTAGAAAACCCTTGAAATGCGCAACATAATTTCAGACTCATAATATAGAATTCCTTTTAAGCTGAACTGATTATAAATCCAATCAGCTAATTTCTGTATCACATTTTATGTAGAAGAACAACGGTAGAATCGTAGAAGTTCTAGTAGAACCATCACACATAAGATTTATGTTTACTTATAAAATACCGCCTTCCTACTATAATCTCGTAGAAATTGAACGATTTTCTGACATAGACTTTCGTTACTATTTAAACGGGTTTGAAACAAGTAAACTAGGGCTTTTCTTTTGTAATGGATTGTTAATAAAGTAGTGTCTTTTATAAGACGTATTGTATTTGAGGATGGGTGTGTGTAGATATTTCAATGAACGTGTTATATAAAGCAGTGTCTTTTATAAGATGTCTTGATGCTTGATAGTCTATGAATGGCGCATCAACTTTCTATTGATGATCGATAAGGTTTTAGAGATGTTGCAATCCATGGTAGCTATATCTGACATTATTTTGTGAGAGGTAGATTTTACAGCCTCTAATTATAAATTTGTAACATTGTCAATCAAAATAATAAACTAAGGATATGTGCTATACTATACGATCTATGATTTTGAACCATTCGCTACATCGGTGTCATCTCAACTTTTCTTTCACTCTTCAACTCCACTATTTAGTCTAAGTTATGCTCCATTCTCCATCATTCGCTACCGTTCCATTTATTTATATTATTTAAATAAAAAAGAAATGATTGGACGTGGTCTCCAATGGTTTTGCTTAGAGAGATCCCGTCACTTGTGACCATTGGAAGGGGGCATGATGTACCAGCAAAACCATTCGTTCCATGTCAACACTATTAGTGGCCACTAGAGGTGAATACCTCACAGTTTAAGGGGTTGTTTGTCAAATTCTACACCAGTAAGTGCTTAATCTATAAGAGGTCTAAATGATCAAAAAACTCTAAACCAGTAAATGTTGAGTTAGTGTTGAGTACGCCAATATGGTGGTGGGTCGAGGAGATGGTACATGAGTGATAGACCAATGATTATAACCACATCTGAATGAACAAATAGGCAAAATTTTCATTCAATATCATTTTAAAACCTAATGGGTATGAGGTTTTTTTGACCAATTCAGAGGTATCATTCTACCATTCTGGTAAACCCAACATACTTAAGCCTGATTCAGAGATATTCTTTTAATGAAATCATTAAATGGCTATAAAAAAAAACCCTAACTCATTCTTCATTCCAAACATTGAATGTCGCAACCCCAACTGTGGAATGCCGATTTGTAAAAAATCTTTAGAAAAGAAAAAAAAAAAAATACCCCTATATCATGGGTTTAATTTGTAAATCACAGAATGTAAGAAAAATATTAAAACTCGGTAAAACTGTTGAAAATCATAGTAAGTATTCCTATTAAAAGCAAAAAATAAAATAATAATAATAATACATAGGTACAAATCCGAGTTAAGAAAATAGGTAAATATGAAAATTTATTTTTTAAATAAATATGGATAAAATTTCACATTATGTTTTTGATAAGTTATATCAAAATATATATGTACAATATTTTAATTACTAGAAATGAAATGTATAATATTTAGAATTTGGATAAATATATATGGTAGTTAAAAAGTTGTTTTTCAGGAGGTATGAAATTCTGCAATGATTTGAATACCACTCTGCAATAAATAAAAAAAAAATGATTTGTTACACGGTTTTACCTATAAACAATAACATAACATTTTTTGTTTGTAGATCATTCTACGAACAACCATACTTAAAAACGAAAAAGAAAAAATCATTTACACAAAAGATTTGAACTTTACGACATATGATTGGACAACTAGAGCAAGCATTTAATTATTATTATTATTATAATTTTATTATTTTTTGTTTTAGTTTACTAAATTTCAAATTATGTGACATTTAAATAAAGCCTATTATATAAATTTACAATCAAATTAATGTAAAAAAGTATTATGCAACTCAAAGAACTAATGCATAAATACAGTGGCGGAACCAGGATTATTTAGCTGGGGGGTCGTAACTTTATTATTCTGGATTCGTAATTCGTTACCATATACCGGTTACTTTTTTGTTACTAGAAGTTGGTACCACACCCTTCAACGTCTTATATCTTGAATCCAATGTAAAATAATGCTTGAGTCTTGACATTTACAAAAACATCAACTTGTTTAAATTTTATGAAAAATTTGATAATTTAATTGACAAGGGCTTTTCGTATCGTCTCCTTATTTTCTCTCCAATGTTTGTCGGATGATTAACATGATGTTTACACAAGTCAGCTCACCAACAATTTCATCTTCTAGTGATTAATCAACTTCTACTTGATTTTTATTAAAATTATTTCATTAGCATTTAACAGTTGATAAAGTTTGGTTCATTCTACCAAATTATCATTTTAAAGAAATATGCATAAATGTAAGAACTATATTTAGAAGTATTTATTAATTTTTTTCTTAAATGTATATTAAAAATATTATGATAACCTAATATAAAAATTAAATAATAAAGAATCCAACGATGTAAAATCAAAAGCAGAAATAACTTCATATGCTATTATTTTATTAAACAAATAATAAATCATAAAAAAAACAAATAAAATTAATAAGTTTTAACCTATTATTTGAGAGATGAACAGGAGCAGCCACCAAGACATTAATAAATAGAAGTAGTATTATACTCTAAAAGAAAAAAAATAAGGATAAAAGAATAATTTATGTCGGTAGTTATTAAATCAATTAATTTGATTTAAGGTTTAAAATAATCCATACCTCTTCACCCTTCGTCTCCCCTGTTCTTTATGTCTCTTACCGATCATAGAAAAAGCTTCGCCAGACTATTGAATCACCACCATCAGCCAGAAACTGTTTAAATATAATAACTTAATGTCTCTCTTTTAACTTTAATTACTCAGTTTAACATAAACTAAGAGGGTCAACCTCTGATTTTTTTTTCCGATCAAGTATTCCGGCAGTCCGGTACATCATTAGTTTGGCCGGCCGGAGGGTCAAGGGACCCTCCTGACCCCCCTGTAAATCCGCCGATGCATGAATAAATTTATGAAATATCAAGGTAAAATGTAAGATATCAATATAAATAATTTGGCTATGAGTTATGACATTCGTTATATATTTATAAACTTCTTTAATTATTTTTTTATTTATGATATTTAGTTTAAAGAGTAAGATATAGCTAAAAAAATAACAAACAACGTTTAATCATGTCATTATAATATCATGTTAAGTTTTTCTTTATATTTTGGTTAATAATTCATGCCTTTCAAAAAAAGAAAAAGGTTAATTCACTATGCACGTCACGTGTAGTTTTGGAATACCAAATCAACTGTATTTTATATTTCGGTCCATTAAATTATGGGGCTTCGTAGGAGCACCTTCAAATGCATGTCCAAAAATTCACAAAACCTGTCCCGACAAGAAACCGGCTGCTAATTCTTATTTTTTCTTCTCAACATTTATTTATTTATAAACGGGTATTACAAAAATGGTTGTTTACAAAACAACTATGAATAATACCTATGTCCAAACTTCATCAAATAATTACCACTTTATAATTTCTTACATAAACTTATTTGAGATATATGACACAATAGTGTAATGAATATATTACAATTTATAACCGTGAATTTTGTCATCCTAATATGGGTCTAACACAATTATGCACTCGGGCTTCTTAAAAAACTAGCTTTACTGTGGAGTTCCTTTCTTATTTCGACAAATCCGATCTCGTGTTCATCTTGCACTCATGATTTGTGACATTACTATTCTCATCTGTGTTTCTTCATAAGCCGCTTATTCATCCTAAGTTTATAAACCAACAACTTAATAAGGTTAAAGAATGTTTGAAAAACAATACGTTGGCGAGATATTATGTTAGTGTTACAATTTGGCCTGAATACCAACCGTTTGGTAATACAGATGTGGTGAAATGTTATGAATTCATAATAATGATGATTTGTTATTTTTATATTCATTATGTCCTCTAATTTACTAACTAAAATTATTAATAATCTACAACTAAATACTCATTAAATGTAACTATAATTAGGTTAAAAAAGGAAAAATCATAGCTTTAGGAGGAAAAATGAAGTAAGAAAGGAATTAAAATACTCACTAGTTCCTGTAACTATTTAGTCTCAAGTCAATTCATCCCACATCGACCAGAAGAGAAAGTTGCGTCTTGTTTATATGGCAGCGGTCGGAAGTAGTGCTAATCCCTTTGGTGGCATTAGATAAAATTGGAACGATACAAGAAGATTTGCACAGCCCAATACACAACGATGACACTCAAAAGTTGAGAAATTGTCCAAATGTTTTTTCCTTTGATTTCTTCTCTTCTCGCGCGATGATTATTTTTGAAGCGACAGTCAATAGCGGATCTAGAAAACTAATTTCAAGGGGAAGGATGACACACAAAAATCGAGAAATGATCCAAATTTTTTTTCCTTTAATTTCTTCTCTTCTAGTGGATGATTATTTTGAAGCGACAGTCAATGGAGGTGGCGGAAGCCATGGTGAACTGGTGGTGTGTGATTGTGCTGAGCAGAGTCCAGAGAGGCAGAGAGCAGTCGGCTGTGTGCCAGTGTTCACAATATTCGGTCTTTTTTTTTAATTGTTAAACATAAAAGAATTAATTGGGTTATTGAGTTTTTTGATTTGGGCTTTATAATTTAAGTGGGCTTTTGCTGGGTTTAAGTATTAAATTGGTTGGGCTTAAAATCATAGGGGTAACGTTATTTTTTGCCAGAGGTAACGAAACATGAAATCGACCAAAATTTTTTTTTTTTACACTACTCGGTGAAACGTTGAGAGGTAACGGAGGCTACCCCTCCTCCTAAGCTGGTCCGCCACTAGGCTGACAGATATTGCCGTTACAAAATTATTAATGAAAATGGTTTTTGGCGGTTCATATGTCTGATTACATTTCCAGTATTACTTTTGTAGTTCATCTCTTCTGCACATTCTTTTTTTACTTAAATAGGGGGCATTTTAATTTGAAGACGGTATCAGTTTTGAATACTTATGAACTTAGCGGTTTCGGTAGGTTAATCTCATATTTACTGTCTATTATTAGTTTTGCTAGGAATAGTCTGCTTGAGTTCAGTTTCTTATGCTGATACATAATAAAAAGCTACCATAACATTTATATTTACTTGTTTTCTTTAAATACTATCATTTCCAAGTATTACTTCACTGTCTTCTATTCCAATTAACCAAACACCCCCTCAGAATGAACGTAGTATAGATTGTGGGCATGTTTAACATGTTTTATCAATTACACCACACTTTCAGTCTAAACTGCGGTATTTAAAAGCCTTTATCTATCTATTAAACTTTAAAGTATGATCATGCCTATTAGTTTTGTGAAATTTAAAGCTGTTGTATCGAGTTTTTGAGGCTATCGTAACTTGTAACATTTTAGCCAAGAAATTAGCAACGCAGATGATATTATGCTATTGTTTTGATCATTAAGAGTATTACGTTCATAATATAGTCATTGTAACCATATATAACACTTTAGTTATCCATACAAAACTTAAAGCTGGAGAAAACATGTTAGTAGGTCAACTAACACATCCAATATATTTCAACCTTTATTAAGAGTACACAGCTTGGCCTATAAACAATCTGAATTTAATACTAAAGTGATGCAGGAGGTTGTATAAATAATACACTTTTGCGATTTTCAATCTATTTAACACCTGCAACATAGCTAATTATTTTGACCAGACTCGTTTGAGATTAAACATAAATAAATCGGTCAAGTTAAAAAGGACAACGCAAGCTGAGTTGCATTTGCATCAACAGTGAGGTGTTTTTTAAAACCTTAATGCTACCCGAAAAGACTTGTACCAAATGCAAAGCTTCATCTATCCCAAAAACACACAATGCTATTTATAGTGACTGCGGCCATCAGACACTAAATAAAATTATTAAATATAACAATTATCATCATGACTGCGAACAAAAATCAATACATTATTGATCTAAATGTTTAACAAAACTAAATGATAAATCTTTATCATCAAACGAATTAAAAGTTTCGTTTATTAATTTCTAGATTCACTATTTAAAATACTTTTTAACTGATTATAAAAGCCTATAAATTGACTTTAAAACAAAAATATAGGATTTAGTGGTTTAAATTACATTAAACGGAATTGTTTAAGACCTTTATGTCCTTTTGCAAAGGCATGACCGCATAAATGTGCCAGTTTATGCAAGACTTTAAAGGAAAAAAAACATTCAAATTAATCACCGATATATGCAAGGAAAATCAAGAATGAAAATGTATTCAAATTGCTATCATCTGCTCGAATGTTTATACGAGGCAAGGCACTTGAGCTGAATTACAAGTGAGCTTTTACCGAACTAATTACAATCTGCCTGCTTGACTTCTATTTAAAGTGATTTCTGTATCTACCCCAATAATACTCTACCCATAAGTGCAAAATAAAAATGTAACATATTATATCATTTTAAATCATAGCAAAAACATGAAGGGAGTTAATTGGTTTATACATTTCGTCTTTCCATTTTCTCATGGAGGGAGTCGTAACTCGTAAGTCTATATATCATTTGTTGATAAAAAGCATTCGTAATTAATATAACATCTTTATCTGTGTGTCTTCTATACGATATAGTTCTAAGGCTCATAAAGTTTTATCATTGTTAATATGATGAACATTCAAATTGCTTTAGCAGAACAGATTAAGAAGAGAAACAATTTTATAGCAATGGTAATGCAGTAATTACAAGAAGCTTAAGTACATGAATTTAAGAAAATCCAAAAGCTTTATTTAGGAGGAAAAATAAAGTAACAAAACAAGTAAAATACTTTAGATACTGTCAAGTTAGTTTCTCCCACATCGACCAGAAGAGAAACCACCAATTGGTTTATATATCTTAGCTTAGAGTCAAGCTTCGTCCCTTCGGGGACATCCGATAAAATTGGAACGATACAGAGAAGATTAGCATGGCCCCTGCGCAAGGATGACACGCACAAATCGAGAAATGGTCCAAATTTTTTTCTTCCCCCTTTTCACCGCAACACCACCTTCTATTTTTCGTCTTATCAACCTTCAATCTTTACATACTTTGTTGAATCTATGTACACTTTACTTTTATTTTCACATGTATTGGTTATTGTAAATTATGCTAGGAATAGTGTCTGTTTAGTTCAAATTCTTATGTTGATACATAATATATACGCTACCATTACATTACATTACCTTCATATATTTACTACTTGAAACTACAGCTTCCTACTTGTTTGCTGTAAACACTCTCATTTCCAAGTATTGTTGTATGTTTTCCTTCACTGTCTTTAATGTTTTTGGCTTTGTAGCCGGGTCCTTTCTCATGAGCATATTACTAGATATTTAATTCTGTTTGAACTTCAGGGCATTTGGTTCACCGATTCCAATTTCATTTCCTTCCAACGAACCAAACACATTTCTAGTTTAGTTGTGCAGAAAGCATAGATAGATTGGGGCATCTTTAACATGTTTTATCGATTACGCCACACTTTTCAACCTTACTTGTGGCATTGAAATGTTTTTATATATCAAGTAAGCTTTAAATTACGATCATGCCTTATCTTATACAAAATCTAGCCAAGAAATTAGTATCGTAGATGATATTATGCTGTTGTTTTGAACATTAGAGTACTATGTTTATAAAATAGTTATTGTAATCTCAAATCCAAGGCATTAGTTATTTATACAAAACTCAAAAATTGGACAAAACAGTCTGGCCCATGTAAACCATTTTTTATGGTTATCATGAGTTATGCTTATAACTGAATTGGTTATGCATTGATTTTCCACTTGGCTCATTAAAGCTACTATGAATTTCATATTAAGAGACATGAAACATTCACACAGCTTATATTATACACATTACTAAACAGTTTCAAAGTCTAATAAATACAGATGCAAACACATCATTAATTTTTAATAACTTAGAAGTGTATATCATCATCATCTAAAACAACCTTCTGCTTTTTCCATTTGTAGGCTTGCTCCAAGATCTTCAAATTAGACGTTCCCGATTCCTCTGGGAACAAATAATCCATGTATTCCTCGTACCCAGCAGCAGCACCATCAATTTGTCTTCTCTTCTTTAATTTCTTTGGAACCTTAGCACGCACCAAATCAACATCCCCCAACTCACCAAAACCGCTCTCCATATTTAGCCACTCTTCTAGTAGCATTGCCCTCTCTTCTTTAAGCTCGGGGGCCGATGTTTGGTAATAGTTTATTGCATTTTCAAATACTCTCCTGGCACGTTGAATGCAAAGTTTCCTCTGTTCCACAAGATCCTCATTTTCTTCAATACCAGACGCTTCAAACTTTGCAGAACTTATCCAAGTATTTAAATGCTTTGTACGGTCCAAAAGTCTCCCGTACAGTTGTCTTGTTCTTTCAATTTCACCTTCTGATATCTCAAAGTCAATGTATGCCTGCAGAAAATTGAATTTAATAAATATAAGTGAGTTGATTTGTTGTCAAACACCACACTGGTTCAAATTTGTAGCCAATTTCATACAGCTTTTCTAACAATACAGCTTTTATAATCACCCTAAAAACAAACTATACCCCAAACCCAATCTCACATGTCATCCACACACACACACAAATATACACATATTTTCCTAGCATGAAGTATATCATTTATTTTGCAGATTGTGAGACGTCTACATTCAGAATTTTTGTATTTTTGTTTCAAGCCTAACAATGAAGGGAGTAATCTGTTAAACCAAATAAAAGAAACTTTAACAAATGCATGTTTTATGAGACTAAGGATATAATAGAGGCATTTACCTTCCACAACAGCTCTGGCATGTCAAGTGCAGGCTGTGCAATTGCAAACTCAAAAATTGCCTGGGCCCGCTCGGTTTCACTCAAAGATTTCACTCAAAAATTGCAGGCTGTACCGGTACTGAACCGAAGATTTCGGTGCCGGTACCAAAAATTTGTGATTTTCGGGACCGGGACCGGTTGGTACCGATCTGATCCCTAGTCGGAATCGGTTGATGGTGCTCAAGCGGTGGTAGTTGGCTGGCGGTGAGTCAATTGGAGGTGGTTGCGGTGTTCAAGTGGTGTTTTCTGACAACAAATTTGACTTTTCCGGCAAAAACGTTTTAAGGTGGTCTCGCGGATCATTAGGAACAAGTTAAAAAAACCTTGAAATAATATAGATGAAAGGGGTAGATGAATGACCCGTCAATAATTCATACAGCAAGTTAAATCTAAAAACTTAAGTCGGTAGAAGGGGGGAGGGGGGGGGGGAGGAATGTAACATATTACCCCTATCAATCCAACAAAATTCCCATAAAATATAACGATACAAACATGAATGATCACCACATAAACCAACCCAAATTCAATCTATCGCCTTTCTTTCTTGAAATGCAAACAAAAAATAAACACACAAAGAAACGTGTATGAACTCGGATCAAATATCATCATCTTCCCAACGTCTACAAAGAATAGCTCGGAATCATTTGTAAAAACTGTGATCTTGCTAACGCGTCGTTCGAAAACCGACCCAAAACCGCAATTGTAGCAGTATTACTCCCAAATTTCTCAATCCCTCTAGAGATCATACAAGTGTGATTAGCTTCAACAACTACCATTATATCCCCACCTAATAATGGAGATACCGTTTCTGCAATCTGTCGAGTCAATCGTTCTTGAACTTGTAGTTTAAACCCGTGAAAATGCACAATCGACTGCAATAAAGATTTCCCGATCGGGTTTATTTCTTCACCCGACATGTACCCTATATGAACCAACCCGTAAAACGGAAGCAAATGATGTTCACAAAGTGACCATAAAGATAAATTAACCTCGGATCTAACAAGTTTTTTATTATTATTACCAAGCCCAATGGGCCTCAACGAGATAGTGGCAAGCCCGTTAAGCTTCATCTCCAAGTTTGAATCTTTAAAGTTCAGAAGCCATTTTATAAACCGACTAGGCGTACCCACAAGATCTTTTCTACATGGGTCTTGACCCAACGACCTTAAAATTGACGCAACGGCTATCTCCATGTCAGGATTACCACTAGGTCCCACTTTCTGGGACCGTGACGGGCACCAAGAATCTTTTAATGAGTTTCTTGAACGAATATTATCTAAACTTATGCCTCGACATCTTAAAAGCCCAAAAAAGTCAATCCAGTTGACCGAATCTTTATCTTCAAAAGTACCCAAACCCGACCCGACTATAGTTTTGGCAAATCTTTTGTGGTTTGACTCGAGAATAGCCAACTGGAAATTGGGGAAATGAATGTGTGAGCATTGAAGAACAACCGCAACACCGGTTGGGTTAATTCCGTGATGTAAACCGAAGCAAATATCATCTGCTAAATGTTGTGGGTCTTGGAAACGTCTGGCGAAAATATCAGCGACCCGAGAGAGTTTGCTAAGGCCCACAACCCGTTGACTGGATGGAATGTAGCCCACATGGCATTTAACCTGGAATGGGAGTAAACAAGACTCACAGTATGAGAAGAGATCAATATCTCTAACGAGAACAAGCCCGCCATCTCCTCCAGCTAGCCCGGTTCCATTTTCTACACCAACTTCCGGGAATAATGCACCTTGGACTATATCTTTAACGTTCTGTTTGTATCCTGCAAAAGCCCAAAACGACACAAATTTTTAAATCGTTATATGAACAATCAATGTGTGAAGCGATTATAATGGTTATAGCATTCTAATATTAATCCAATCTTTTATTGAAGATGACCTAGGAGGATTTTGACTTCTGACATTAGAACACACTTTGATAACTTTCGACCCATTTGGCTGGCTTCTTATTTAGCTACTTGCCTATTTATTTACTTTACCACTTTGCCCCGTTAGATATACTAAGATAAACCCATTCATAAGTAAACGGGTCAAAATCCTGCCTCCAGGTAAACATCTAAAGAAGCCTCAGAACAAGAACTTTTGCATGAATAAAAAACATGCAAGATCTGGCTGAATTAGCTAAAAATATACATTGAATGACTTTTGCTCCATTTAACTAGCTTCCTATTTAACTTTCAGCCTGTTTAACCAGCTGCCTGTTTTAGCTATTTATTTATTTTACCACTTTGCATAGGTCAAACATGTCAAGTCAAAAACCTATTTGTGCATCAAGTTTAAATCTCTTTATGAACACGAACACTTAATGTGTTAAGTGATTATAACGGTCATAGTATTCGAATAATAATAATTCAATCCTTCATTAAAATGATCTACGAGACTTTTAACATTAAAACTTAAAACACGCTTTGTATGACTTTCGACCCATTTAGCTGGTTTCCTATTTAGATTCATTTTACCATTTTGACCCGTTAGAGGTAACGCACACCAGGATCAACCCATTTATAAGTTAACGGGTCAAAATCCCACCTAGAGATCAACATCTAAAGAAACCACATCAAATCAAAGCGGGTACTTTTGCATGTACCGGTGAAATAAACACGCCAGATCTGACCTTCGACGACTTGTTCAACTAACTTCCTACTTGGCAAGCACTTTTAACATCCACCTAACTTACAATTACACTAACTAACTACCACTAACCTACAATCAACGGATTGCCAATTCTTTAAGCAAACCACTATCAGAACATCATATTCCAATTCTCAAAATTCAAATCAAATTCAACCAAATCAACATCAATAAAACCATCCAAACACATAATTCAACACAAACAAAAAGATTACCTTTCGTCCCTTCTCGAAGCGCTTTCGCAACCCGAAGAGGCGTCTTTCGAAGGCCTTCTCTGTTAACATCTTCCCCCAAACCCTGCAGCAAAACCTTGACAGCATCTTCAATAGCCACAGTCTCTGGTTCATGCTCAAAATCATCAAGCTTCACACCATTTTCAAGAACCACACAGTAGTGACCCTCATCTAAAGCTCCCATTGAAAGAAACAGAAACCCTAATCAAGATTCAATTTTTTCAATCAAAGTCTTCACCTTTTTGAATCAAGATTGAATCTTTTAATCAAAAAGATCCCTAATTTGAGAAGCCCAGATGGGAAAATAGCAAATTTGATTGTTTTGGTTAATATTTTAATGAATTGAATAGATAAAGGAAAAGTGGCCACTGGTTTAGAGATATGGGAGATGGGGCAGAGAAAATGTATGCAATTTGTGTGAATTATATAGAGATGAAAGGAGGGTATGTATGTGTGTGTGTATGTATTGGATTATTATTATTAATAATATTAAATTAATAATAAAATAAAAATGAAGAAATAATAATAATAATAGATCCAATCCCAACCTTGGATCTTTGAGGTTGTTGATGAATTAGGGTTATCGGCGGCTGTGTCCTTTTGGGGTGGGCCCAGGATGCAAGATCTGGGTAGGAAAGCTACCTTTGTCAACTGTTACACACACGTTAAGGTGTGGAAATGATATATAGATACATGGGTGTGTATGTATTGGTTTGGTGGTGGTGGTCAAGTAGGGTTTATAGGACTCACCAACCGTCTGTTGGGTCGGGTCGGGTCGGGTCGGGTCGGGTCGGTCAAGAATATGGTGACATCATGACTCCACCAACCCACCATGGGATGGAAATGGACTTTTTTTCGTTGAAAGTTGGAATATTTTATATCCCTATGATTGCAGATCTCAAAAACGCACAATAATAAATGTGTTCTTAGACAAAATCAAAACTACTTGTGAAAAGCATACAACTTCACAATGAGAGTGATTGGCTTGAGATCTTAGTCTCAGGTTCGAGACTTAACTCAAGGGGTTTTCCTACAACAGTGGATTTCTTTTTTAATAGAGTTTATGGATGAGACAGGTTTGTAGCGTTAAAAACAGTATTAACGGATGACAACCCGTCTTAGGAGGACTCACTCGGGTAATTGGAGCAGTTCATGGATTAGTAAGGTCTGCAACGCCAACATCAGTATTAGTGGTTGACATCTCGTACCAGGAACACTTACTCGAGGTAATTGGAGTAGCTCCAAACGTTTGTTAAAAAAAGATCATTTGTTAAACTACGTGACTATGGGAGGGATGACATCTAGACTCTATGACCACGACACAACATATTGTGGATCTGTCGTGTGAGAATGAGTTGTCACCTTGTTGGTAGGCTCACATCAAACAATTTCACCTCAGTTAACAATACGAGCAACCAGTGATCTTTTGGTATATGCAATTTATAGTTCATACAAAAACAAGGATTCCAATACCACTTCAAGATTGGATCTGTGTGTTCCTAATACACCTCACATGCGTAAACCGCATACAAGTAAACAGTATTTCGATTCTGAGATCACCAATTCCACATTTCATTAACACCAAAGGTATGGAATGAGTCAATCATCCACTTTGGTATTTTATTGAACAAAAACGGTGATATTGTTCCTCCATAATAGATATAAACAAGCGTTTTGTTCGGGTGGAGGACGGATACAAAACAAATATGAACCAACATATGTTGGTAATTCAAAAGGGACACGATATGAACCTCGTGTAAAGCCAACTATTTTCATGTGAGTTGGGATTTTTGAAAAAAAAAATATTATGATCTACGGATAACCCTTCGATAAGAATTACGGGGCAAACTCTTGAGAATCAAACCTTTGAAAAAGCCAGGTGGAGACGTTAATTGGCCACTTATCACCAGTAGTTACTAGACCGCCTTAGATATGGACATATCAATTTAGTATGGATTTTTATATTTCCGTCTGTAATTTTCCACTGGCACTTTCCAACGGCTTTATATGCGTCGGTGAAAGCCCAACTTTCTTATAGTGTGTGCATCAATACTCATTTTGACAACTATTTGTAGTTTGCAAGTTTATGTTTGTGTTTAAATTCAGTTTGGCGTTACTTCCCGCAGTAAAGCGGTATCGAGTTCTCCTAATACAGGTATACGTAACAACAAAACCAAAAAAAAAGAAAAACAAATGGCTTTTTTCATATACAAGCAGATTTTGAGAGCATTTCATCAAAGTATATATTCAGTGAGTTTTAAGGATATTATTACATCCATTTGGCCCGACAAAATAGCTCCTTATTCCCTACCATTAGGTCAGGTCAAATCAGGACTAATCAAGTTGCCCACTCCCTCCTCTTATTCAACCCCAAACGACCCACCCATGTTCACCCATGGACCATCGCCATCAATTTTTTTAAAAACCACTCTTTTACTTGTACCGGATTTGATTAAAAAATGGTATAACTAGTTGAACCGGGATGTATCGGGAGGTTCAACTGGGTTTAATAGTTTACCATGTAATTTTATATGAATACAACTTTAACTCAAAAAATAACTCACAAGTACATTAAATAAACATCACACATGAACAATAATCGAGTCAAATAGAAAGTTTATAGATATATGACATTAATCATTTACAAAAGATGTAAAACCAACATTGCATTTGCAGGATACAAAATTTGTGATTAATAAATCATTGTTTACTATGTTTACTCATTTCAGATTTATCCGTTAGGTTAAAAGTCATTTTTTCAAAATACAGGCCACAAAAAAATATCAAAAATATCTTGAGTTTAAAACCAGTATTTTTTTTAAAGATCGGCGGTACGATATTTTAGCAAACCGCCTAAAATACCAGGCTCTAAATACCGGTTACCTTACCAAAATCCGGTATAACCGGTTCAACCGGCCGGTACATACCGGTTTTTAAAACATTGATCACAATTCCAAGTTCTATTCACACATATGCTATATCACAAAAGGAAAATTAACTTCATAAGTCGTAACATGCAAAAGATAATAAATTTCATAAAGTGAGAACACATTAAGAAAGTTAAGTGCTTTTACCTAGACATGAGCCATTTGAGTGACTTCAACATAATTGGGAACACTTTGATGCTGTCATGTATATTTTTTTTACCATAAAAGAATGTTGTTAGATGATTAGAAAACTAAATTAAACAACTCCATTAAGTAAACTAAATATATCCAAAGCGAAAAATATTGAGATCCAGTTTTAACATGATAGATAAAAGTGAAGTGAACACGTGACAAATTTAAATTAAGATAAAAGACGGACATTGCGAGTTTGACAAGCGTTTGGGAGTATAATTCGATTTCGAAGGCCTTTTCCTTTTTATCTTTTAGGATTCCGTCAAATAAAGAACAAAGCCTAAAGTAAAATGCAAACCGCAAACAACTAACTAGTGAAGTTGATAGTAACTTCCATATTTTCTTTTGTGGCTACTGCACTCAAATAATGGCATTGAATCCATCAATTGAAAGAAACTGCGTCGGGTCTTCAAAGATTGCTAAACATACAGGACTGCTGAAATCAAAGCAAGTCGGTGAGCTTGAGATCCAAACAATTGCGTTTTAACGTTTGAATTAACAAGTCCGTCCAGTTTAAAACCAGGAACCAACCTATCACCCTTAATATTTCTATATAATTATCATTAGTAAAATATGTATTTACCGATTTACGTATATATATTATAATCATAAAACAGTTTTATCATTTTAAACGTTTTGATAGAAACTAATTCAACCTTTTTTTTATAAAACAAAAATAAAAAATAGTTTCAAACAACCGGCTGACCATCTAACCTGGCTAGTTTGGTTTGTTGCTTCTCGAAACCATGGATACAGGTTTGAACAGTTTCCATAAAAGATGAGCAAATTCGGTACTGATACCGGTACCGAAATCGGTACCAAAAGTTTTGAGTTTCAATATCGGTAGTTCCCGAATTTTTTACCTTCAATACCGAAGTTTTCGGTACCGGTACCAAAAATTTGCGATTTTCGGGACCGGGATTTTCGGTACCGTACCGGTACCGATCTCATCCTAATAAAAGTGTCCAGACCGCAACTATTAATTCAATTTCTATAACATTCTATTCCAATTATTTTGTAAACTTGAAGCCGCGCCATCTTATAGCCTCAAAACGCTTTCAAAATTAACACAAACTCGTATACCTCGGTTCATGAGTTTGGGACCGAACTGTTTACGAACCATATCAGATGGTTAAAACTGATCCATTTAAGGTTTACCAACCTTAACTAGGGCTTCGAGTTGCTCCAAACGAAAGCTAGAATCCAATAGTACTCAATTCTTTGATTTGATTCCAAATCAAACACTGTAAATTGTGTTTCTTTTTTGCTTTTGAATCAATGATCATGACAACAATTTTGTTTCAACAACAAAATTAACGCTACAACTTCGAGTACTCGGCCATTAAAGCGGGCATGGTAACCATTTTAATAAAGGTTACATATAAAAGTGTAGCTTGTAATCTATATTCTTGTGGGTAGTTTGTGCATGGCAGCATTCACTCTCTCATCAGTTATCATTTTGTGAGTATCATAAAAATCCAGTATTTCCATTGCTATGTTCTTCACCTGTTAAACAAATAATCAAAAACATCATAATTGCAACAGAAAAAGCCCCGTACAAGTGTTTGAACATATTTGAGTAGGGGTGTCAATCGTGTTGGGTTGGTAGGTTGAATTATTCGGCCTGAACACGCACCATGTTTTTACTCGTGTCAAAAGCATCGACCCTAACCCAAACACGACCCATTTAACCATTTGTCTAAAAGTGTCAAAGCAGGTTGGCAAAACAAGACGTCAGAGCATGCTTAATCAGGCTGTTGGGTTGTAAAAAAATGAGTTAAATGGGTCTTAAACAAGTTAATGAGTCGACCTGTTTAACTAAGCAAGTTAGCAGGTTGACCCGTTTAACCAAGCGGAGTAAACTAGTCAACCTGAAAACGATCTGTTTAGGCCTGTGAACAAACCGAACAGTGAACCGTCCGGCGGGAAGTTAATTTATGTTCGCTTATTTAGTGAACGAACAACATGAACACACGGGTGGGTCGTTCATTCATTTATATTCGTGAACGTCGGTTTATGTTCAATCATTTACGCTCATATATGTTCGTTCCTTTATGCTCTTTTATGTTCGTTAGTTTACGTGTGTTTAGGTTCGTTTGTTTGTATATTCAGTTAAATGTTTTAGACCACAACTTAATCTCGGTTCTGCGTGTTCATCTACGTTCAGTTAATTCCGTTCTTTGGTGTTCGTTTACATTCATGAACCGTTTGTTTATACTATTAACACATGAACTCAAACACAATCATTTTCTTAACAAATGAACACGAGCATATACCGTTCGTTTTCGTTCGGTTCATTTACAAACATATAACAGTTTCAATTAGGCATCTCAACCTAGACACGGCCCGTTCTATAAACGGGTTTGATACACCAACCCGAATCCTGATCATTTTCCTGTCGTATCAGAAATTGCAGCCGCTATATTTGACCCGTTCAACTCGTTTCATTTTTAGCTATGTACTTTAGTTTACAATTTTACCCCTTGACTTACAATATTCATGTCGACCCGTAGATCTTCAAACCAAGCTGTATTATCTTTCTCCTTGAGCACACTAGCTACATAAATGCAGGCTAACCCAATCAAATGTGGCGGGTGTATGAGAATTAGATCCATCTTATAGGTGTCATTCACAAGTCCCCTAAACAACTCATTCGAAAAACTTAAATTAGAATTGTATAAAGATGAAATTTTGCTACAAAAGTCAATTTGTTTGTAAAAAGTCAAACTAGCTGGTGACCAAGCTCTTACCAGGTCAACTGTGTTGCATCACTCATACCAGCATCATGAACCAACCTGTTCAACTCAAATGAGCACCTTATGTTATAACGAGATACTCGTTTACTTTTTGAACGGGTCAAATTGGGTTTGTTTTATCTCAAACAGGTAAGAAGAAGAAGTTTAGCGAAAAAGAAAAGAGGGCCAAATATGTAACCTCCTAAGGTGACAATGCCATTTTGTAGTCATTATTAAAAAAATGAACCGCATCAGCTATATATAAACATATAGAGTAAATTACACAAATGGTACCATGATTTGGGGTAAGTTACGGATCTGGTCTCTACTCTCTAAGCTTTAAATTTTACAGATTTGTTTCTTAGCTGCAATGTTTGCATTCAAACATGGTCCAAACGTTTAACAGTGTTAACTTCATCCGTTAAAGTCAAAGGCAATTTGTCAAATGCCCCTAACTTTAACTGAGAAAGTTAACAATGTTAGGCTCATGAACCATGGATGAAAGCAAACATTGTGGTTACTGGTTAGTGACCAAATCTGTAGAACTTAAAGCTTAGGAACCAATCCATAACTTACCCCAAACCACAGGGATTGTCTGTGTAATTTACTCTAAGTCAAAACTAACTGGTATAAGTTGTAAAGAAATACATACTGAGGCAATGCATGATAAGGATGAAAAACAATAAGGTAATAGTTTAACGCTTCCAATATTTTCATTTCCATTTCAAGTATTTCCTTAATTTCACACCGGTACTTTTCATCTGGATCTGCAAACAAGGATGCCATGTTATTAATCCGTTAATTAGGACAAAAAAAATTCTTTTTGAATTTAACAAAAAGTGTTACTTGTTTTCTTAATGTAGAATACAAGAAGTCTTGCTTGCACCGTGCTTTCTTCAGATTTTGATGCCAAATACAAGCAAGATGGTGCCAGTAGACGCGGGTCAAATTCGGTCATACTTTTCCTAAAAGTCCATATAGCATACACTTAGCAAAATTTTCATTATAAATAGCTGTGAAAAAAAGAAGTAGATCATGAATGTGTGTACAAGCACTGAATCTCTAACATGAAGAAAGTAGAGGTGGCAATCAAGACCCATTTTCTTATATATAATAGGTTAAATTCGTAGAATATAACAAATCAACTTAAAGGCAGACAGGAAAAATTGGTTCAACAAATGAAATTATATCATTAAGTGTATTTTTAACCACTAAGTGTATATTTAACTAATAAAACCATAATTGTCGCTCTGTGCCTCAAGACCCTAAATATTCAACTCGTGACTCAACTCATTAGAGTCAAGATAATAAGGAATATATGTATATGTATATGTATGTATAAACACATGTAAAAGCAAAGTATAAGTATAATCTTTTATTTAATCTATAATTATATAAGATTGTCAAGTATAATGTGTTTGCGCTTTGCTGCAAAGAAATCTGTTGTTATCCAGAAAAACTAATTCATTGATAAAGCATCTGAAATAGCATACTTACCTTGTATATACACGTCTCATATATGTTACAGCAGTCGCCACAACCCTGAAATAGACAAATAGTAACCAATGCAATGAGAATTCATCATTAGAACATAACAAATAAAGTATTTGAGAAACCGTATGAGCTTCATTGTAAGATGTTCATGAGTATACTTTATTTATTCCCTTAAATTACAAACCTTTACCCAAAAGTCCAAAACAAGAAGTTTTAAGAGTGGATTAAAGTTTTCATGACTGACTAACTTATATAGAAAAATAAATTATTTAAAACAAGAAAACTCGAGGCTAACCTTTGCCTCACTTTCACATTTTGAGCCAATCTCGCAATGTCTGGAATGAAAAAACAAAACGAGAAGACATACAGGATTAAAAAGCTATTTACAAGATATTTTACAACCAATCTAATATAATGTAATAAGCTTTGTAAAGCCCTTATGTTAAAGGTAAAAATAAGTGTAATCATGGTAAATGCACAAATTATAATAACTAACTTCTGCAATCACCATGCAAATCCTTACAAATTGGTATATAATCATAGGGTTAAGTTATCCTAAACAGTTTCCTAAATCTAGGAAGGGTACAAAGACACAATGGAACGTAAAATATAACACAATGCTGATTATATAGCACAATGTCGAGAAAAAAAGACACAATGACAAAATAAACAAAAAAACACAATGATAAATAAAAAGACACAATAATTTGAACAAAAATTCTAAAATCTACAAGCTAGAAATCGAATAGCGAAAACCTAAAATCTAATATCGTAGAGTTCACCGAGACAGTTCCAATGCCGCTGGTTTGAGTTTAATCGGAGTCCGTTTGATACCCTTCCTACGACTTCCTACTTTTAGAAGCCTATGTATTTTTGAACCCAACCCTATTATCATATTCTTAAACACTAACTCAATCTCAATAGTTCTATAACAAATAGATACAAAACAATTCATCTATGTAGATAATGCAGAAAACATCGGATATCGGTCAAGGACTGATATTTGAGATACCCATTATCGCGGTGGGATATCGCCTGTTAGTAATTTTAATATCATGCAGAATTTATATACATAGCAATTTAACACTAACAATTCAGTATACTCTCCTACTACCATTAACAAATTAACCTTTTGCAACTTACAAAACACTAACAACTGTAGCAAGTAGGAACTGATTTAAGACTTAAATGTTAAAACGCTAACATTAAACACTAAAAATTGGCAATTAAGACTTAAAAAACTGATAACGGGAAAATCAGTGATATATCGGTCAAATATCGGCATCAATAACACCAAACTAGCAATGCAAATAGATCAATAATAACTAATAAACACATAATAATCAAACAGGTTATACATAAATTTAAAGGCAGATAGATACATAATTACATACAATTAGTCATATGCAATTTAATCAATTTGAAATCATCAAGTGTGACTCCTCTCTGCTTATCAAAATTATGCACCACATCCACTTCCTGCTGGTCTAATAATTCCTTGCTGCACACGAAACATAATAATTATTAATTAGTGTTTATTATTATTATTCGTTCAAATTACAGCCTAATGGTGCGATTAAACGGAATCGAACGGATGTGAGTGTGAGACAGGATGATCGGAAGCTTACTAGTGCGTTGATGTCCAGAAATTAGTCGCCATTGTTGGTTGTTTGTTGTGAAGAAAATGAAGTTGCAGAATGAAATCGGAGGTTATTGGAATTGAGGTTTGGGCTGTTTGATTGGGCTTAAGGTTTTTGGTTTGAATCTGGATTATTGTGTATTAATATTGACCTATATCTCTTCTCTATATGGGTGCACACAGCACAAATAGGCTTTTTCTAACGCTCGGTTTTAAGTATGGAACCGGATTTGGATATGACTGTACTAGTAGTTAACCAGCGCGATGCTGCGGAGATGATAGTTTGAACAAAATTTATATCGAAACGCCAATAAAAATAAACATGTCGCAACGATAAGTTTGGTTTTTTAAAAATCTTAAATATATATAAACGAAACCTCCCTAAATTCTCTCAAGCCACCAGATTTCTTTATTTGTTAACAAAAACTTCTCATGCATTTGACCCGAATTGACGGGTATAGGTCTCATCAAACTCAGATAGCTCTTAAAAGAGTTATAACATCTCATTATATTAAAAATTAATCTCATCAAATATTTGATATGAAAATCCTATAAAATATGGATATAGTAAAAAATAATATTCGTTTTTTAAAAGATACTATTTATAATTAAACCCGGACAGCTTTTAAACTAGGTTATAACATCTTATTTATTTGTGAAACCTATTTATAATTAAGAAACAATTTATAGTTAAAAAAGCGGGTCATATGTCTCACCAAACTTTTAAACCAAGTTATAACATCTTATTTATTTGTGAAACCCTTTCATCATCAAATCCTAAGAATATTAGTAACTTTCTTACAATAAATAAGATTAAAATCCTAAAAAAATATATAAATATTATAAACGAATAATGTAAAACGAACGTATAATACGGGGATAAAAGGTAGTATAATATATTTAAACATATATAATGAAACAACAAAATAAATAAACTTGTGGTGGATAAAGGACCAAAGTTGAAACTCATATATTTATAAAAGTTGAGTAAGTTAAAGGGGTAAAATTATAATTATATTTAAATTAGAACTATCAAAATTATTAGATAATGTTAAGTTAAAACTTTTATGTTTTATATACTTGTAAATTGATGCAACTATGACTTGTACTTTATAACCCACACCTCGGTTTTGAATAAAATTTATATCAATACGTAGATAAAAATAAGAACTTTGCAATCGTATGTTTGAATATTTTTTATAATACAATACACTCAAGGATATATAAGAATTAGTAAAAGAAATATATTTGAGGAATATGTGGAGAAAGATGATGGTGTTGAAATGTAATATTAGTAAAATTTACACAAAAAATGGGGGGAAACAATGTAATTATATAATACCAATTGTTAAAATGTGTAGATGAAACACACTTTTAGCCCTTAAAATTCAAAAATGGATGCTTCTAAGACTTGTACTTGTTGCAATGAGTCAGGTACCTCTTAAAATTTAAAAGGTCCCTAACTCATGTATTATATATAGTAGTGATATTGGAAAATTGGCTATTGGCTGCCGGGTCAGGTCCGGGGTATTGTCTCTAATAACCATACCCTATGCACCACGTTCGGGTCGAGCAAAAAATCGAGTATTCTAAAACTGGGTATTTTAATACCCTATTTCCGAGTATTGAAAAAAACCAGTTTTATGGGGATTTTCCCGGGTTTTTTTTGGGTATGGATTGGGTTTTATAACGGGCTGCACTTTTTTTGGGTATTTTTCAAGTACTTTACGGGTAATTACGGATATTAGAAAAGCCCGGTTCCAATTTTTGGGTATTACTGGGTACAAATTGGATCTTGTTCCAGGTAAGGATTTTGGTACTAAAATGCATACCTATACCCTACATGTAGAGTCGGGTGCAAGTACAGCTAGTAAAAAGTCAGGTGCCCGGATCCGGTTTTTTTTTTTCCTGATCTGGTTTTGGGTTTGGATTTTTTGTGCACCTCTACTATATGTTACTTGTAGAGTTGTAAAGGTGTGAATAAAACAGGAAAACGAAAAAATTTGAAAACCGAACAATATCCGTAACAAAAAAAGATATCTGAATTGAGAATTTGGGTTTTGGTTTGGTTATTAACCATATCCGAATTGCGAACACAGTTTTTATCTGATATACAAATTTTTGAATTCGGTTAAACCGAATTAACCAAATAACTATAATGTTATTACTATTTTTTTATTTTTAAGTAATAATGGTGTTTCTTTTTAAGTTTGTTAATGACCAAGCCAATTGAGTCTGATTAGCAAGTCATCTAATTACACATTCAATACACAACCGATGTCTAAAAAAACAAGAAGCTAACCTAGCAAAAAAAATGATATTTGGTTTGAATTCGGCTTTAACATAAGCCACATCAGTTTGGATTTAGGTTATGAACAAAAAAATTCAAATTCAAATCCAAATAAACAAATTAAAATTAACTACGCAACCAGCTGTAAAATAACATAATTCCTTGATTTCATTGAATATTGTACAAACTATAAATATACAAACTGATGAGTGAAACCAGGAGAATACTTTGGAAAGACAATCAAACATAAACTAACAAATATTCACAAAATAATTATGATACAAGTGCCAAAAATAGCCGTAGATATTTTCGGCTTAACAGTCCCCCGCAGTTTGAGCCGTAGAAGAGCGGAGGCATAAACTGGAACGAAATCGTTGGAATAAATGCTTAGGTAGTCCCTTGGTGAAGATATCCGCATATTGGTAATCAGCTGGAACGTGTAGAACTTTAAGAGTGTCGAGGCGAACCTTTTCTCTTACAAAGTGTATGTCAAGTTCTACATGTTTGGTCCGTTGATGGTTCACAAGGTTGGCGAATAAATAGACTGCTGAAATGTTATTACAGTAAACGATCGTGGCATGTCTAACTGGGACATGAAGTTCAAGTAAGAGATTACGAATCCAACTTATCTCGGCTACGGTGTTGGCGACTTCTCGATACTCAGCTTCGGCACTAGACCGAGAGATTGTAGGCTGACGTTTCGAGGACCAAGAAATTAAGTTTCCACCCATATACACACAGTAACCGGAGGTTGACCTGCGGGAGTCGGGACACCCACCCCAATCGGCATCCGAATAGGCTGTCAGTTTAGTGGATGGGGAGGGTGTTATGAGGAGGCCATGCGATAATGTACCTTTAATGTAGCAAAGGATCCGTTTCAAAAGTTGAAAGTGTGGCTCGCGCGGGGCATGCATGAAGAGACAAACTTGTTGAACTACATATGAGATGTCCGGCCGGGTAATCGTTAGATATTGTAGTGCACCGGCAAGGCTCCGATATAAAGAACCATCGGTAAATAACACACCATGAGTAGCACTCAATTTAGACTGGAGTGCTAGCAGGTTTACATGTTGACATGTTGGCACGTGATAAAATGTCGGCCGCGTATGTTGACTGAGATAAAAACAAACCCGTTTTCTGTTGTTCGACGGTGATACCGAGGAAATGATGTAATTTACCGAGGTCGGTCATCTTGAATTCCGCGGATAATGATGTGATTATTTTGTGGAGTAGTGTGTCACTAGATGCGGTGAGTATAATATCATCCACGTATAAGAGTAAGTCAGCCATTGGTCACCCTTTTGATAAATAAATAGCGAGGTGTCGCAAACACTACTTTTGAATCCACATGTTGAGAGAAAACCTGCAAATCGTTGATACCACGCACGCGGGGCTTGCTTTAAGCCATATAGAGACTTATTAAGTTTGCAAACAAAGTTAGGGTGCGTGTCGGAGGAAAACCCCGGTGGTTGAAACATGTATACCGTTTCTTTCAAATGCCCATGCAAGAAAGCATTTTTTAACATCCAATTGATGGATGGGCCACGCCTTGGATACCGCTAAACTTAGTACCGTACGAATCGTAGTGGGTTTAACGACAGGGCTAAATGTCTCATCACAGTCAAGACCCACGGTTTGACTTTTGCCATTGACGACAAGCCTAGCTTTATGCCGTTCCAAAGTTCCATCGGCGTTAAATTTATGTTTAAACAGCCACATGCAACGAATAATTGGTGCATCGGTGGGTCTCGGTACAAGTTCCCAAGTGTTATTTTCCAATAGAGCTTCATATTCGTTAGTCATGGCAACCTTCCAGTTGGGATCATTAAGAGCGTAAGATGTGATTTGGGTAACGGAGATATAGACGGAGTGGGTGGGGAAGTTTGTGTGTTAAGCGACATAGGTTGGGTTTAAAAATTCCAGATTGTGATCGAGTGCGCATGAAGTGATTGGATGTGGGGGGCAGGTTGGGGTCTGTGTAATTTAGAGGGTGTGAGGATTGAGAAGGGAGAGATGGTGGGGTATTAGGAGGTGGTTGGTTATTAGGGAATGTGTTGTGAGTTTGTAGTGGAGGGATGGAAGGACCATTTGTGGGTGAATTTGCATTGGCAAAAGGATTTAGTTGGTGGAGGGGCGTGTTAACAGTGGGGAAACACGTGAATGGGGAAAATAATATGGGTGAGGGGTCTAGGAAAGAATGTGACGGGGGAGGTTGAGAGGGAGTGGCGAAAGGGAAGTTAGTTTCGTCAAAAGTGACGTGGCGGGAAAAAATGATTTTTCCTGTGGAAATGTCTAAGCAACGGTATCCACGGTAGTTGGCTGGGTAGCCAAGAAATACACATGGTGCGGATCTTGGAGCAAGTTTGTGAGGGCGAGTGGGAGAGAGGTTTGGGTAGCATAAGCAACCAAACACGCGAAGGTGGTCATAAGACGGCTGGCGTAAATATAGGAGAGATGTGAGGGTTTGGTTGTTATGTAATTTTGTGGGAAGAATGTTGTGAAGATATGAAGCCGTGTGGAGTGCTTCGACCCAGAACGAGGAGGGAAGAGAGGCGTGAGTAAGAAGAGCGAACATAATCTCGTTTAGGCGCCGAATCATGCGCTCGGAGTTCCCATTTTGTTGTGAAGTGTGTGGACACGAAAAGCGAAGTTGCATACCATGTTGGGTGGCAAAGTTCTTAAAATTAGTGTTGTCAAATTCACCCCCCATATCACATTGAAAAGATTTAATCGGTAGGTGAAATTGGGTTGAGACGAATTTTCAACAGAAAATGAGTAAATTTAGTGAACGTCTCAGATTTAAATTTTAATGGATAAACCCATGTGTATTGAGTGAAATCATCTACCAAAACCATATAATATTTATAACCTGCATGACTCAATATCGGGGAGGTCCACAAGTCACAATGTAAAATAGAAAAAGTGACAAACGTTTATGAGATGTCCGGCCGGGTAATCGTTGAATGGGAAAGGGACATGGAGGTGGAGCCCAATATGGCCCATAAGCAAGTGGAGGCCCATAAGTTTGAGGATGAGCCCAGAAGTGTGCATGTTGAGATTGTTGAGGTGGGTATCCTCTGGCTTGAGACTGATTTTGACCACGATAATTGTTGAACCGGCTATTATCACGGCGGCTATTTTCACGACCGGAATCGCGACGAGGGTGACTGTCACGGGGTGGGTTGCCCCGTCGACTGGTATTGTCACGAGGAGGGTTATTGTCACGCCGATTGTTAGAATTTTGGTGTGATGTGACAGTGGCGGCTACCATGGGGGTAGGAGAAAGCGTGTCACGAGCCGCGATCCGACGAGCCTCGGATTGTAATCGTTCAATGGCTTCTTCCCATGGGGGAAGAAATTGATTAAGTATTGAGGCAGCTGCATCGTATTCACGGGGTAGTCCGCGAACCAGGTAAAGGATTCGTTGGGTGTTGTTAATCGGACAATCGACCGCGGTGAGTTGATCGGAGAGTTCACGGATACGCTGACAGTAAGCTTCAAGATCCGGCATGGCGGAGAGGGTCAAGTTGGTGAGTTCATGTTGTAATGTCGCGGCTCGCGGACCTTTGTTATTCAGGAACAAAGTCTTGACTCGTTCCCAGGCTTCATATGTTGTTGACTCGTCTTCAAGAACACGAACTAGCAGGTCGTGTTTGAGAGTTCCATAAATCCACTGTAAAACAACCGCATCAATTTTCTTCCAAGAAGAATAATCAGTGGACGTTTTCTCGGGTGCCGGCGAACCGTCGATGTGGTTTAGCACATCGTACCCGATGGCATGAAGCTTGAAAAGTTTGACCCATGTAGGGTATGTGACTTCGGTACCGTCAAGAGGAGGAACCTTGTGTTGGATGTTCGTGACGGTGTAAACGGGGTGAAGGGGCTGTGGTTTGGGATCAGATTCGTCTCCCATGATGGTGAGAAAGTGGCTGGAAAAGAGTGAAGGAAGGATGGAGGCGTGATCGAGATCAGGCCGTGGGGTATGATACCATGTAAAATAACATAATTCCTTGATTTCATTGAATATTGTACAAACTATAAATATACAAACTGATGAGTGAAATTAGGAGAATACTTTGGAAAGACAATCAAACATAAACTAACAAATATTCACAAAATAATTATGATATAAGTACCAAAAATAGCCGTAGATATTTTCGGCTTAACACCAGCATCTGAACCGATCCCCCTAATTACAAGTCCAATTGAATTAATTTGGAATATATCGATATAAGTAATTCACATTTCTTGATTTGACAATTTTGCACTAGTTTACTCGTGGAAATCAATTCCTACTTTTTTTTGTAATGTTATTCAGTTTATGATTATGCAATGGTGAGGGTAGTGTTGCTAATGAACAATTTGAAAATTCATGCGTGTATGGAGAGGATAATGCCACGAAGGTGTATGCTTCATTGTCTAAACCTTTCACGCCTTTTCTTGTGGAAGAATTAAAAAAAGTACATCATTGTATAGAATCGAGCTTGTCGTGGCTAGATTATGTAGACTTCCAGATAAAGAGTTAGAATTTGAAACTATCTGTCAGTATAGAAACCCTCATGGAAAATTTAAGGTTTCTTTTCTCTCACGTAGTTAGGTAAATGGATTGAATATTTCTGTGGGCTTAAAGATATGAAGAACTTCGGGTGGAAAAAACGATGGCATCTCTTTAAGTTCTGCTTTATTGGAGCGAGATAAAGATAAAGGTGACAAAAATGAGACAATTATTCTTAGATCGTGCAGTAGTGTGAATATATCACATGTCGGTTAGTTCTCTGTCTTTGTGGTATAGTGCAACGGGTGGTCGGGTCAGTCAATGGGTGATCATTTTCAATTCATTCTTTTTGGACCCATGTTTTTGTTTTGACCCACGTCTTTATTTTTCGTGTTCTTTACTTCTTTTATCTTGTAGTCTTGTTACCTGCTTTTACGAGCCTCTTGTAGCGAGTCGTGTTTTGTATTGGGTCATGTTTCGTCATCTCTAGTTTCTTACTAGTGGAGGTCTTTTTTTAATATAATTGTTGCGCTAAAAAAGGAAAAAAAACATAATCGTGTTGATGAAGGCCACCTACATAACATTTTATATGGTTCTAATGGTTAACAGGGTATTGGTGCTGTTAGTGATTTTTTTAATTGGTTTTCACGATTTAAGAAAAACTTAATAGTTTTTATAGAAAAATAATAACTAGAAAATATTTTTATACAAAAGATGAAATATGGTGTCAAAAGTTTGAGTGAGGAGTTATTTCATTGCATTAATTACTAAATTAGTTGGAGTTGATAAGCATGTGGCAATTTAAAAGAATGAAGGAATGCTTAAGTCAAGGAAGCTAAAGTGGATGTATAATTTCAAACTTAAAATTAGAAATTAAGATATAAGACCGATGAAATTGGAACGTTCACATATACAAATCTATCTAACTATACTATTAAAACAAGATGATTATTTCCCAAGGCACTATTATAGAGTGTCCACATTAGATTCCACATAAGCAATTCCCTTAAATACATTTTTCATCTAATTAACATTTAATTAACATTCATTAAAATGTATAACAATTCATTAAATGCATAAAATCCTCTATTCATTATTTTTCATTTAATTACCATTCTAAAATTATATTAAGCTATTCATATAAATTTATAAAGACTAATATTTAACCTTTTTAAAATTCAATATAAAATTCTTCATTAAATTTATTTTATATTCATTTAAATTAATAACAAAAGTTTGACTATATAAATAAATACAATGGCTAAAATTTTGGAAAATGATTAAATGGTGAAAATCAAGACAAATCTTTTATTTTTTATATACGTGTAATTCAATTTTAATACTTTAAGTTATAATTTGATTTAAATGAATATAAAATAAAAGTTATAAATAAAAATTATTATATGAAATAACTGAATTTGCGTATTACATATAATAATTTTTATTTTTATCAACACGGGGTCTAACCTAGTCTATAATATATATAAACGAACCCCCTAAAATCTTACGTGTCGCGATGAGGTCGCTCCCCCCTTTTATGAAAGCCACCAGATTGCTTGATTTTTAAATGGAGGTCTCTCATTGATTTAACCCGAATTTATGGGTATGGGTCTTACCAAAACCGGATAGCTCTTAACGGGCTATAACATCTCATTAAATTAAAAATTAATCTTACCAGTTATTTGATATGAAAATCTTATAAAATAGGGATATGCTAAAATTTAATATCCAATTTAAAAAGAAAAAGATATTATTTATAATTAATAAATACTTTTATAGTAAAAAACAAAAGCGGGGTCATGGGTCACCAAATCCAGATAGCTTTTAAATGGTTATAACATAGCATTTATTTATGAAACTTTTTCATCATCAAACCCTAAGTATATTATTAACTTTTTACAATAAAGAAAATTAAAATCAAAAAAATAAATATTAAAAAACGAAAAATGTAAAACAACAATTCTCTCAACTCTCAAGCCATCAGATTGCTTTATTTGTAAATAAAGGTTTCTCACACATTTGACCTGAATTCACATGTAAAGGTCTCACCAAACCCATACAACTCTTAAAGGGGTTATAATATCTCATTATATTAAAAATTAATCTCATCAAATATTTGATATGGAAATCCTATAAAATAGGGAAGTACTAAAAATTAATATCCTATTTTATTTTTAAAAAAAGATATTATTTATAATTAAGAAACAATTTTATAATAAAGATAATAAACAGGTAATGGGTATCACCAAACCCAGATAACTTTTAAACCGGATTATAACATATCATTTATTTGTGAAACCATTTTATCATCAAACCACAAGTATATTAATTATTAACTTTCTTACAATAAATAAAATTAAAATCTAAATATACATATATAAATATTAAAAACGAATAATGTAAAGCAACCCCCCTAATACGGGGATAAAATCTAGTAACTACATAAGGATTGAAGTTTACCTTAAGGAAAAGAATATCACTTATACTCTATCTTGCAACTCGATGAAGCAAAAAGGATTCAAGTATTAAAACATCAAGAGTAACTAGTACGAAATTCAAGTAGAATTTGTAATATGATAATTAGGTCCGATTGATGGCGAGCCCAAAAAATTTGATGGTTGTCCTTGATCTTTGTCGATGTTTATCACTATGTTATAATTTTTTTTTGTTTCGACTTATAGATGACACAAATCCATTTAAAACACATAATAAATTAAAGTATCATTACAATTGTTCTCGACAGGTTACATCTCATATACACATGTGTTTGAGCAACTTTTTTTACATGTAACATATACAACTATGGTTCAAATATTCATTATCAATCCGATCACGCAACTCTTTTATTTGTTAATTGGAATGGGTTTACAAATTTGTTTCAAATAAGTTAGCATTTGTAATATTAAAAACTTTAAATTAAATTTTTCGAGTATCATTGTTAAAAAGGAAAATTTATTGGTGTCATTGTAAAAAAACTAGGGTGTTTGAAAAAAATTTGGGTGCGTAGATTTTCTTTTGAGGGTGTCAGTTAATCCCATTTCTTCATTCTTAGTCCGCTCATAATCGTGATTGAGTAGAGCCTCTAACAAATAACAAAGCGT